>NW_020448108.1:40961-74958 GCF_003343035.1 Apteryx rowi | reverse complement strand
CGCCTGGATGCAATCCTGTGCAATGTGCTCTAGGTGACCCTGCTTGAGCAGGGGGGTTGGACTAGATGATCTCCAGAGGTCCCTTCCAACCTCAGTGATTCTGTGATTCTGTGAATTGGAATATAAATCTCATCAGGTTAATCTCAGTATTATTCAGCATATTTTATATCCATCATTTTACTTGCCAGTAGTCTTCCACTAGTGTTCTGGAAGATAGAGCCATACCTCACTATAGCAAGGGTGCCTTCCTGAACAGAGCAACAATTAGCAATACAATAGATTGCAAAACAATTTTCACCATAAAAATTAATGTCACCAAGAAGGGATGCATGTGGGGACTTGAGCAATACACAGTTTGAATAAACAGAGAGGCAAGAACAAGCTCATTGGGATTACTGGCCCCAGGAGGTCCTGGCTCCTCAGAGGTCACTGTTCTGAAAGATCTCTAGTGAGTTCAATAATAAACTAAAAATCAAATTGTTATCCCATTCTCCCGTCCTTCGCCCTTGAAAAATGTGTTTGACCTTGATTCATCTAAGGAAGATGATGATGATGATGGCAACATAATCATTCAGAAAGAAGCAGCAATAATGCTCACTGTAAAATATCTATGCTGGACACCGAGTCTCATGAAGGACATTACTGAGGTTTTCAGTGATCTCTACTGAAAAGGCAGCCACTCCTCCAACTGATGATCCTAATGAACCTGCTCCTGCCCTGCCATCCTCCACAGCCCAGACCTGTCCTGTGTATTTAAATGGTAGGTATCACTTACATCCCTGCACAAGTCTCCGCTGGACTCCATTAATTCTTCCAGGGAAAATAGCTTTGCTGTCCATCAAACTCAGATGCTTCATCTCTGAAGCTGATGATTGTGAGAGCAGACGGCTGTTAAATGATCAATGAAGATCTCTGAAAACACAGAGAATTAACCAATAGCAGAGAAGTTGTCATCCTCTCATTTGGTGTACTGAGCTTCCTATCATAAAATGGGGAAGAGTGAGAAATCATACAAAGAGGAAATCAGTATCTCCATTTAATATGCCTTCATTAAGATTTTTTTTCTTTTATTTTGCAGTTATGCCATCATTTTACTAGAAATTGCCACAAGAAGTGAACCTTTGCCAGTAAGTAAAAACGAACTTTGAAGTTCCCATGCTAATTTTGGCTCTGCTTCCAATGAACATATAAATTGAACACTGAGTAACTTAATGTTTAATCTGTTCTGTGAGTCCACATTTTCCTCTTGATTTTACTGGTGCAAATTCAGTTCCAATGGAACTTACAGTTAGGGCTTCCTCATGAACCGACCAGTCTCCCCTCCAGGACTTCGAAGAAGAGTGAGTGAAGAAAATAATGAGGCCCCAGACTGTCTTTTTGTTAGCTCTGTGAGACCTAAGGTGGGGCGGGGGGAGGTATGCCTTAGCATCTTTCTTTTGCTCTAGTTGTTCCTTCTCCTTCCCACCCAGCACAGACTCTTTCGGTGGAGTCTTGCAGTGGTAAGAGTATGCTAGAAGAGCAACTGAGCTGCTGTCCATGGAGAAAGTGTCACCTGTGCATGCATCTCATCATCTCATGATCAGTTCTAAATAGTAAGCACAAAAAATGCACCTTGAATGTGTAACCATGATCTTTCTGAAATAATTCTAACAACAAAAACTTGAAACTAACATTCTTCCACTTCTAACAGTTTGTGATAATGGACCAAAGCAGGCCTTGCAGTTTCCCAAAAGTCACCAAATATCTTTCAATGTATTCATTCATTTCAATAGTTGTTTACCTGGTATATACACTAAAATTAAAGCCTGTAAGCTTAGAGGGCTTTCAGCCAGAGCCATCCAGACTCGACTGAGCTGTATCTTTTTTTTTCTGTGCTCTGATGTAGAAATACTGATCTGGATAAGTCCTAAAAGAGAGGGAAAAATGAACGCTCCTACACTGGAAGTAATAGGGAAGACATCATGATCATCAAGTAATGATGATCATAGTAGTGTATTTTCAACAGGATATACAAAAAACACACTGCGTATTTTTTGTCTAGGGTTGCTTGATCTATCTATTGCATTCTATTAACATAATGAGTTTCTGTTCAGATCTGTCTCTGTTCCTCTTCTCTTCTTTCAACATTTTTTAATCCCCTTTTTCTCTAGAAAGATGATGTACCTTCAGCTGAAAATTCTTGGTGCCCACCTTTGGCAGAATTAATTTCAGGAAAGGCTGAGAATTCTTGCCCATGTCCCACAGATTACATAGAGGTGAGTAAGATATAATATTGCATATAAAAAATCTTTACTGAAGATAATTTAAAGCTGCAGACATGTGAAAGAAGTTTCAGAGCACTATTACCTGACAACCCAGAAAACAAGAAATGTGTCTCAAACAAGGAACAATGAAATAGCTTTAATATCCTTAATAAAAAAACAGTCATTCTGACAAATGGAAAGTTTCAGTTTTTCTCCCAAGTTGTCAGTGCAGTAGATAATGTTTTTAACAATCAGTCATCGATTTTTGCATATTTTCATTTGATTATAAAGTGTTGAATTCCATACATATTTAATATTAGTAATATATATTTAACCTACAGACAACAGGCTTTCAGATGTTGAACTACATGCCTCAGGCAAATTATGGGTTTTATTTGATTCTCAGTCATGCTGAAGGTCTGTGTGTTCAGTAGCTCAAACTCGATAATGAAGTAAACTGCCCCTCCCCACCATGTTCAATTGGAAGAAGTTTGTGGTGTTTTTGTTTCAATTGAAGATTATTTTATAACAACTGACCATTGCTGGTTTTGTACCAAACTAAACACAACAAATTTCCCTTTAGCAGCACTGGATTTCAGTGGGAGGTTAACTGGTTTTGAAATGAAGTTTTTAAACCCTTAAGAATTTTGTGTATAGACATGTTCTCTGAAAACAGTATGTGACTTAAATGGTGTAACAGTGTCTTAAAGCACAAGACGAGAGCTTCAGCAGTGTTTGGCAGAAGGAACATGAGCATCTGTTTTATCTAATCCATGACTCTCGCCAGTAGCACTTTCATGAACTAGCACCTTGCATTCAACACAGATCTGTGTAACTCTGAAAACCTCAGTATAGCCACACCATTTTTCCCCAACTGCAGATGGGGCTTCACGTGCACAGTTAGCACCAGGAACAGTATTAATGGGAAACCCTATCTGTACCTGCAAAGACAAGAGGCTGTTTGCCTTTATTGCCCTTTCCCTGTTGCAGTTAATCAGGAGGTGCAGAAAAAACAATCCATCCCAAAGGCCTACTTTTGAACAAGTCAAGAAAATGTTGTACAAGATGAATCCTAATAAAGTTAGCCCTGTGGACATGATGATGACTCTGGTAAGTTTAGATTTTTAGTCCAATCCAAGTCAAACTGCCCACCTGCAATGACTTCCATCTCTATTTCTCAGGTTTGTTTTTTTGATATCATACCCACTGTTTGCTGAGAAAACTAACAATCGTTCATTCACTTCTAATAAAGCAGCTGCATCTCAAAAGAAGCTGCAGTTCTGCCTGAGTCCCAGCTTGCCTTCTCATCTCATTTCTGTCAGTTATTCATAACTTTCTGAAGATGTTTGGGACTGAGCACTTTGGGGGTTTTTTCAGTCTAATGGTGTTGAGGTTTTTATGTACTTGCAGGAAATTATATTCCCCCTGCCTGGCGGCCAGGTTGTGGTTTTACGGTGCTGAGGGTATGGAATCCCTGCATGCCACAGATACAATGTTTACTGATGCATTTTGAGCACTGTACCTTAAGCCCATCAACAGAGAGAAGAGGCCCCTGCCACTACAGTACATTGCCTCCCACAGAAAAAGGATGCAAAAATCGTGGCATAACATGAAAGTTTATGGAGCAGCACTGTGAATTTTTGATAAAAGTCTGAGATTTATATACATCTTTAGTCTTGGCAAAGCATCTTAATACGCATTTTTGCAACTTGGGATCTGCATTGGAGTTGATCCATAATGATTACTCAGACTTGAAAACTCTGGGCCTGACTTCTGCCAGTGTGAGCAACAATTTCAAATCCAGTATTATGAATTAACTTAAGGAAAAAATCTGATCTTTGGATTTTTGAAAAAAACTTAGCTAGCACAAACCTGGGCCTTTGTCCATCTGAATGTTTTCAAAGCAGAATCATTCAAAGGCTTAAAACCTGTCTTTCTCAATAAATGTTTTGTACAATTCTTCATGTTATTTAGATGGAGAAATACAGTAAACACCTGGAGATACTAGTTTCTGAGAGAACCCAGGATTTAATGTATGAAAAACAGAAGACTGATCGTCTGTTGTATAGTAAGTTATGTAGCAAAAATGCAAGATATTCTCCTCAATAATAATTTAAATTTATCTGTCTAATAACAAGCAGAGAAATCTTTTCATGGGTGATTACTTAATAGGTAACTGTTAGTAGGCAATGAATTAGTATATTTGCTCCTTGCAAAGTTGAAAAGACTTTTAGATACCTTTTATATTTCCTCCCTAAAAATCAGGGCCCTAATCTGAGACAGCTATGACTGTGGAACCCACAGTGCTCTGGCTTCTTTGGATCTTGCTTGGCAGTCCATCTGTACAGCTATAAATGCTGGGGAACTGGTTTTGGACAGAGGTTACTTCTTGAAGGCAGTGTATCTTCTGGAATTCCGGAAAAAAAGAGATGAAGGGGCAGACAGAACTCAAAAGAGAGAAAAAGGAAAAGATTGAGAAAATGCAAGATGGGAGAAAAAAAGAAGAGAAGATCAAGAAATACAAAGAAGAGATAGCAAACAAAGTAACACAGGAAGAAAAGACCAGACAATTGACAAAGGAGCCAGTAATGTTTGGAGTCACACTATTTGAATTTAACCTTACTCTGACTTGGAATATGTAGAAATTGGTTTATTTTAACTCAAAAGTATGAGTCATCTGAAAAATCTGGACTTGTTATCAGTGACATTTACTCTGAATTCTCACATTACTGCAGAGCAGATTTTCATACTAAAGTGTGTTTTCACCTTCAAAATATTTTACATTTGTGAATACTGCTTTTATACCTTTGAACAAACACATTATGATTGTTGTTTTTTTTTTTTCTATGCAAAATAGTAATAATGCTCTACTTGCTACAACAGGTATGTTGCCGAAGCAAGTAGCAGATGATCTCAGGCAGGGAAAACATGCACAAGCTCAAAGTTACTTGAGTGCCACCATCTTTTTCAGGTAAATTAAAATGAGAGCTGGGAGCAGAACTGACTCTTACTGAAGAAACTTTTAAGGTCCTAGCTGAGATGGAACTCCTATCTGAGTACAGAATTTCTATCTAAACTTTAATTGCCGGTACCAGGTAGAAACATTTAACGCTGCAAATTTTTAATGCTTTTAAAAATTCTCAGATTCTCCAGTGCTTACCTTAAAATTAATTAAATGAACAAAGAGACTACTGCGAAGCTCTAACACACAGCAATACATCACTTTATGCGTGTTATACACACACACATGTATGTTTCATAAGACATACCTAAGTAAAGGTCCCAGGGTTTGCCTGTGTAAAGGAAACATGCCCATCCTTCCTTACAGTTCAAATGCCTTCACAGTCTTTGAATTTTGATGTGATTACATGTACATGAAAAAACTTACAAATTACAATTCTTTATTCCTCCTAAATAGATAGACATAAACCTCCATTTTCATTTGTACATAGTCTAAAATTGAAGACTACTTAGCCTGTAACAGGTTAAAGACTAGCTGTAAAAAACTGTTTACTCATTTGGTAAGCATAGTGCAGTCAGTCCTTTTAAATGGAAGGAGTCTAAGTAAATGTTTAAAGAGAAAACTGTTCTGCAAGATCCTCAGCCAAATACTGAAAAAGTGAAGGCTGGGCTAAACAGCTCCCTTGAGAAATTATTATTGTATGCCTAGAATTACTAGTCTGCTATGCTTAGTGGAAAAAAGCTAAGACTGTGCGTGAATGTGTTCTTTTTGTTATGTCTTAACAGCGACATTGTTGGCTTCACTGAGCTGTCCAGCAGCAGCACGCCTTACCAAGTGGTAGATCTCTTAAACAAGCTTTATACCACTTTTGATGAAATCATAGACAACTATGATGTCTATAAGGTGGAGACAATAGGAGATGCCTGTAAGTTCCTTGAGCTGCAGACAATGAGGTATTATACATAGGTATTTCATTGGGGTAGAGACTGCTCACAAGGAAGAGCATATGAAGGAAATTTGGAAAGTGAATTACCGCTGGGAAGACCAAACAACACAATTAGGAGAAGGGAAAAGTCCTAACAAAGCCCTAGGAAACTTTTGGTACTGTTTCCTGAATATCCTTTGTCATGTCTACTGTTGGTGAATAATGTGGATGTGACAAATGGGTCGAGTGAGCAGCCCTTACCGTTTTATTTGGTTCCTGTGACTTGCAAGGTCTGACTTTAAACCTTGGCAATTCTTGTCTAATCCCAGTTAGCAACCTCCACTTCACAGGGACACAACTGAAAAATTTACCTTCTGCATGGGATCATAGATGCCATCCTCCAAGCTATATTACCTCTGTCTTTTTTGAGAAGACCGTAACAGCTGTATTTCCCCTCATTGCTCTGTAGGGGCTTGGCTGCCTCTTTTGGGGGGATTTTTAGGAAAATACCATGCTATTTCCTATCTGGGAATTTGCTGGGAACTGATCTCTATTAAAACTGAGTCCCACCCAAAGCCTAGCTGAATCTAGCAGGATCTTTGGATGAGACAGTCTGGAAATCCTTTAGCTGTTACAGAAGTGCAAAAGCACCCCTTTTTCCATTGCATGGATGAACACATACTACAGCATAGGGTTTCTGAACAACTGCACCCTGGGGTTCCCGAAGAGACCTGTCTCTTCTCCCACACATAATAGCCAGCGCCAGTAGGCATATGAAAAGGCCTAGTGGGATTCACTGTTTTTCTTTATAATATCTGCACAAAGACAAAAGGTATGGAAAAGTTACTTGGCCACTGTCTGTCCTGGAGGGAAGGAGACGACATTGCCTTATGGAAAAGCAAGAAGTAAATCTAACATTTTTCAGAGCTAGGGTAATTATACGCTTTAACTATTGCTCTACACTTCTTTTGTTTCTGGTTCTCTCTGCTCAACAGAGAGCATACGAAGGAATAGGGCTTAAAAAAAAAAAAAAAGGCAGCATCCTACAGCAAAAGTATGACTTATGCCAATGGCTAACAGTTGCATTGTTGTGTTAAGATATGGTAGTGTCGGGGGTACCCAGAGAGAATGGGATCCTTCATGCCGGTGAGATCGCAAGCATGGCTTTAGACCTCGTGGCTGTCTGCAAGACTTTTAAGATCCCACACAAGCCCAACACCCTCCTGAAGATAAGAGCAGGAATCCATTCAGGTATGTTGAGAGGGCTACTAAAGAACCTGTCTCTGGTCTAACACATGTTTCTGTAGTGGGATTTCCTCCCATTAAAAGTGAAGTGAATTTCCTACCATGGGATGGAGCACTTCATAGGGGTCAGCCCAACAGAATACAATATTAGAAACTTGGAATATTGGAAGTCCAATACAGAACACAATATTGGAAACGCTATGTGGCCCCATCTAGCCCTTTGAGATGCCATGAGAAAGCAGTCATTGCAGAGAGGTACGTCCTGGGATGAAAATAGATCTAAACAGTCTGCTGATACAGGTGTTTTGGCAAACCAGATCCCACCAATCATCTCTGTGATGCACAGACCCCACTTAACTTCAGAGGATGTGATGGAACACCTTTGCTGATGCGAGTAGGGAAGGCCCTTCTCCCTCCGTTACTAGTCCTTCTTAGATGTTCTGTACTCAAAACAGTGAGCTGCTTCCTGAGTGATTCAGCCCTCTCTCAGACCCCCAGCTTCCTGATCTAAGCTGATGTCTGATTGCAAGCCCTCTCCACTAGACAGCCAGACTTGGGCCCATGCTGTGCAGCACAGCATCTGCCAGTTGAGCAGCAAGAGATCCAACATTTTAAATTACCTGGGGCTGACATGAAAGAATCAAAACTAATATTTGATGGACATGTTCACTGGCTGCCTTCAGCAGGAGCAGGATACTTCCTGTGTCTCCTTTTTCACATGACTAGTGAGTGCTGTGTAAACAGCTGGGGGCATTCTTACCTCCCCATCCCTCACAATATTTTTTGTGCTGTTGATACATCATGTCTGCATGTGCTTTAACTCATGCTCAGCACCTCCACCCATCCTCCTTTCTCCCACCATCCTGTTTTGAGGCCCCTCTGGGATTCCCACCATGGCTCTGGAAGCCAGCTGTAAACCAGAAGTATAACCTGGTTAAGACAATATTGACATTGAGTCTTTATTTTGTTAATAAATGAGATAAAAGGTAATGTAGGAAGCAGCTGGGAGGCTGTATGGATGAGTATGTGAACTAAGAACACAGAATATCTTGCTTTCTTTCCTCTAACAGGAGCAGTTGTAGCAGGAGTTGTGGGGACCAAAATGCCACGGTACTGTTTATTTGGAGATACTGTGAACACAGCTTCCAGGATGGAATCCACCAGTGAAGGTAACAAGGAGCAAACTGCAGGTGCAGTTTTGACCATCTCTTAATGAGTTTTGAAAAAATGGTATGCAGAGTTTTGAGTCCTGTCCCGTTTAAACAACTTTAAGTCCTTACCTTTGGAGGGGGTTGATTCCTGGGTCCAATTTGCCTGCTTGTTATCTACCACATACACATATATTAACCTATGGTTCTCCTATTCTGTGAAGAAATAGGATTCTTTACAACCTTTGTAGCAGCATCCCCTCATTCCCCAATTCTCAGAGGGGGGGTTTCATGGCTTTGAAGTTCTCTGCAGAAAAAAGACCAGGCAACAAGCAGATTTTGGAAGAGAGAAAATGAGAGCTAAGTGAGTACATTCACTGTTACTCTTCCTTCACAGCACCTGGCTGAATTTACAGCAAACATATTTTCACAGCTCCTATTTTTCACTTAGAGCTTCCACTAAGGAAGAACCCAGGAGATGGGTTTCACAGTTCCCCCATGGGAGCTGTGTCTGTCTGTAGCAGGTACAGAAAAGTCAACCTATTAGTCGGGGAAAGAGATTTAACAGAAATCTCTGTAGAGTGAATCATGGAGATATCCTCACTTTCACTTCTCTCCAGGGAACAACAGAGCCCCATGTTATTTAGCAAGCTTTGTCTTTAGTCAGTATGAACATCTGAAGCTCAGCTTCCAAAATATTTCGCCTGAGCTACCAGAACTGAAAAAAAAGTGGATGAGTGAGTGATCCAAAGCCAAACTTCCTTAATTAATTGCTTTTGTTTATCTCATTCATGAAATAAATCCGACTAGTTTTATGGTTTAAATTACAATGCTTTGCAAATGAATTTAAGTCTGGCAAAATCCAAGGGATTTTTAGTTGTAATTTCATGATAAAAAGGGATCTTGAACATGTCACTGTGGATGTCACCTATCACATTCCCCTAAAAACAAGGCAGGAGGGCAAGGGAGTGGTCCTACATGATGGCTTTTGAAGGCACATCAAGCAGGTTCCATTCCTTCTCACCATTATGCAGATTTTTCCAAAACAAATGCTAGTTTCTATAGAACATATACAACTTTCTTTCCTACTGTTCATCTCCTAGATAACTCCTTCCCTCTTCCTCCTCTCTCTTTCAGGCTCCTTCTGTGATCTCATTTGAAATGTTCAAAACCTGCTTTCATCATCCTTCACATTTCATCTTGTGTTCTATGTCTCTTGCTTTCTCTCACAGGGCTTATCATCACTTTAAACTCAAACACAAAGACAGCGCTTCTTATCTTTTAAGCCAAGTCTTTTCTTTTCTCCCTCTCTCTTTGGCCATATGCATCTGAGGATCCCAAACATTGTTAACATGCTTTAACCCTTGGAAGATCACTGTGGAATAAAGGAATTAATAGCATTACTAGTAACATAAACTAAAATTTCTTTCAGCTGGAATGCAAGTGGTAGTCTTTTGTTCTAAAGTAGAATGAACAGCTGAAATAGCAAATATCTACCGGAAAGAATGTTTCATAGATATGTATTTGGATACATTGAAACTTATATTTCCTGGTCTGTAGGGAGTGTTTTGAGACTTTCAGTATAAAACATTTAAACAAAAAAAAAAAAAGGATTTTACAAAAATGTCATTTTCTGATATAAAAAATCAGTAGAAGAATTCCAGCCAGTTCTACTACCATCTTGGATCTTTTTCAAACAGACAAATATAGTGATTTACTTATTATCACAAAAAATTAATGTCAAAATGGGAAATTTCCAAATTTTGGCAAAATTTGGAAATTTTGCAGGGGTATCCAGGACTCCTGCTATCTGTCCTCCTCCTCCTCTCTCTCCTTCTCTCATTTGCATAGGACAAGACAGCCAGGATTTACATGAAGAGACAGATGCAGCTAAGGGAAAATCACATTGCTAAAAAAATTAGAGGAATTATGATAATATTGTCCCTTCTCCCATTTTAATTTATAGATTTGGAAGCAGTGCAAAGATGGGAGTTTCTTTTGTTTGCTCTTTGTTGAAAAGTGTATCTGTGAAGAAAGCACTGGCTCTTTACTGACCAGGAGCAGAGCTATGTATGGATTTCTTCGCTGCTAAGTGAAAGGGGTGCCTGTCAAGAGACTCCAGATAGGCAGCTAAAAAGAGTTGAAAAATAATATCAGATGCAGGATGTGAACAGTACTGTTCGTTGACAGCTGTGTATTTGTCCTGAGATGCCCTCACAAAGAGGCCCAGGATATTGGAGCTTCTGTGTGTGATCACTTCAGATAACAGAGGAATGCCAAAAAAGATAAGAAAGCAAGCAAGCTGGAGTTCATTAGTAAGTCCTGAAGTCTTTGGAGCAGAGAGATTGCTGTGTCTGTTTTAAATGATTAAATAGGTACAATTATATGACAATTGTCTCTCTTTCCAGCTCTTAAAATACAGTGCAGTTCAAGTGCACACCAGCTGTTGGAGCAGATTGGAGAGTATGTGTTAGTATGCCGTGGGAATTTACAAGTCAAGGTGTGTATGCAACATTTATACTCAGCTTTTCAGAGAGGAGAGTGTGAAAGTACTCTCGAGTGCCCAAATTTTAACCCATTCAGTCCTCCATCTCTCAAAGGCCTTGAGTTAGTCTAGTTCCTGCTCCTGAAGAGAGGAGGCTCAAGTTTTCAATCAGGACCAATTCCATGGGCTTGCTCAAAGACTGCCCCAATAATTCAGAGAATGAAGGACTAAGCCAAACCCAGAAGTATTGCTTGGCAAGTCAGCCTGTCGTAACGGCTTGAAATTAAAAAGGTTCATTAAGAAACATCATAAATAATAATAGTTCCATAAGAGAACTGCATACTCTTGGACCCAGCGTTGGATGGGACTTTGAAGAATTGAATATTAATCCACAGTGCTGCTATTAGCACACAGATTTTTAAGGCAAGGTTTTGTGCATCAATTTCCCTATCTGTAAAATGTCTAATAGGTGCATTGGCCTCCTCTTGTGGCACATTCTGAGATGTAATAAGACTATTGCACAGAAGTGTGGTAGCACTATAACCGCATGACTCCTTTTCTTCCCTAGGGAAAAGGAGACATGGTGACATATTGGCTTGAAGGGAAGAAAGCCTCTGCCACCCAGAAGGCAGTCCCCAGCACTTCTGTGACTCTTCAAGACTCTGGCAGAGCTTCATTTAGTCTGATACCAGGCGTCCTTCCCAGGGATCATCTCTAAAGTGCTATTTAGTAGCCACTTAGTGACTTCAGTGTCCACCCTGCTTTCAGTTTGCTAGATCACCTTGTGGGTTTGCACCATCATGGCAGTTTCAGAAAATAAGAAAATAGATAGTGCACCCCTTTGGCCTTGTGGATGTGTTAGCCCAGGCTGTTTTCTCTGGATCACTGATATCTCTCTCCCGCCAGTGTCAGGAAAAATATAAGAAAGCAAAATTCATCTTGGGGAATGATACGTAAGAACTCCAGCATCACGAGGTACAAGGGCAGGTTTAGCTGCTGATTTGCTTTCCTGGATAACCCTCTGCAAGCAGCCTCCATATCCTGCACACCAGCTGGCTGGACATTTCAGCCTGCAAGCTGCTCCCACTGGAAAGAAAGGGACAGTGTAGTGTTGCTATTTAGTGGTAAGACAAACCCTGTGGGTCTGATGATTTTCACAGTTTGAAAGGAAAAAAAAATAAATGTGTATTGCGTTAGAAAATAAGGCCTGCTGAAAGAGAAGGAGGAAGCAGTGCAACCATAGTGGACATAAGTCCAAAATAAGAATTTGTGCTCCTGCTTCATTTCTTCTCCACCATCTGGAACATATAATCATTGCAGTCATGTGCCACCACTAAGAAGAAAGTCCAGGGTAGATCCATAGATACAACACTCAATGATATTTGCCCTCTTGGTATAGAAATCTGAAAACCATGAGAGAAAAATGAGAAACATTGCATGCTGTTAAACAGAGGATAGAGCATTATAACCACTCTTCTGGCGTACAGCAGTCTTCGGCTGCTCTGGGTCCTCTCTGAAATGCTACTTTTGACATTAGCTTATATTATGGACTTGCCTTTGCCTAGAGAAGTGGCTGAGGCGTAGTATTGTTGGATAGATGTCTGACTGTGAAATCAGGGAGCCCTCTGAGTCACTGTGTAATTTAGGACACAGTTTATAAAAGGTCATTCCCGAGCAAGCACTTCCTGTATCGCTGCAAATGGAGTAATCTGTTGATGAGCATGGTTCTGTAGCATTGCTGGTGTTGACTTTCCCTAAAGACAAACGTTATGTATGGTAGACCCTGTTTGCACTTTTTAGGGTTTTATTTATGGCAACAAATCACTTTTCAGGGCTAATCTACTTTTGAAGACTTTAGCTAGTCCAGTTAAACTGATTAGCAAACGGTCTAACAGAATTAGATGTACAAAATGGGGAAAGAAAGGCTACACAGAGTCACAGCAGCTCCACCATAATATGATCTGGACTGAATAATGGGGAAGGAGGTGAAAAGGGAGGACTGTATAGGATATAGCTCCATTTACTGCTCCTTACTCTGTTCCCTCACCTTCCAGTCTCTGCCTGAAATGAGGTAAAAGTACAACATGCACGTAGGTGCAATTTTTCTAGAGCAAGTTTGTTCAGCTTAAACAAGCAGTTAACTAGTTGTCCATGTTCCCATATAGTCAGCACATTTTTTAATGCTGAATATACGCTATGTGATCGTAATAAGAGATTCACACTGCAGTTTAGCTTCTGTGGAAAGTAAACGCAGCAAAAAAGTTAGATTTTTCAGAGAAGCTTAACAGAGGTAGAACTTAAATCCTTCTTAATTACAGAGGACTTCTTTGAAATTGAAAAAAAAAAAAGAGAGAGAGAGAGAAAGAACATTCTGGGTGAAATCCTATCTCAAAACAGTCATTAGAATGGGACCAGAATCACAGTCTGGAACATATACCTGATCTTATCACATTAGATCTCAACACAGAATCCATCTGAATTTTTAAAAGGTTAAATTTAAAATTTATTCCACATTTTCTCTAAACTTTAAGGATTCCGTTCTATATTTTTCAGTGTCATATTAGTGCATGGTATAGTACAGTTACCTTTTTGTAATCTTAGCAAAATAAACCTTTCAGTTATCCAGAGCCCAGTGATGACCTTTAATACAACTATTTCCTTTATACAAATGTTATCTAGATGTTTTGAAATTCTCTTCTGTATTGCAGTGCTGCATGATGCATAATGAAAAGTATACTTTTCATTATTTTTTCGGTGAGTTAGTGTTTGTTTTACCTTTTTATTAGAAAAGGTCATATCATAGGGTCTTTTATCAAATACGAATGTGATAGCATATGCTCTGTTATATGTTCAGCTGTGGCATTACTGCAATTTTAACTCATCTAGTTTATTTTAGTGTTGCTTTTAGAATTAAAAGCTTTAAAATGAGTGCCTTCTGAATATAAAGTCTTCTAAATATATACAGGTAATGATGAGCATTAGCAAGCTTGTTTGATTGACAGCCCTCACTACTGACATGTTGTTGGGCAGTATGCGAATACCCAAATACAATATTCGATACAATAGGGCAATCAGTAGAGACTGTACTACACACTTAATCCACCACAGGTGAATCTGGTTGCAGCATAAAGCCTGCAGGATGTGCCTTGCTTTTGCCTCCTGGGCACCACATAACTGCAGAGTTCATATTTTCTGTATTTTTGTGGCCACACATGCATGTGTACATATAAGCATCTATACATATATATAAAACATGTCTGGCTACAAATATGCCTATACAGGGAGAGCTTAGTGCAAATCAATATACAGTATAAAGTCACAAAATTGTCAACAATTACAAATGCCTCAGGTCTGGGCTGTGCAAATGTCTTCTAAGTTTCTGATCCCACTGATGGCATACAAAGTGATAGTGCACACCAAACTTAAGATACAAGGGCAGGTGTCTTTATATTACCTGCAAACCAAAATGCTGGCCCATGTAGCCACCTCCAAATCTATATCTTTGTGTGGGGTTACACTTGTGACTAATGTTACTGCAAATTCAGATCTATCCTATTAGATCTCTCCTATTATCCTATCTCTGACTGTCCAGGAAATGTAGCAAGAGAGTTTGTTACCGCTACCCCTGAAGCTGCTGGCTGAAGTCCCCATGACCCTGGCAATGCAGAAAACTGACCAGTGATTGTCAGTCGCTCAGGTTGAAGTCTGGTAAGCAGAACAGTGCTCGTCTGGGCGACACTTTAAATCCACAGAGATTCACAACCCAGAGGTGGACTTAGTGAGCTAGTCTAGCAGATGTTCTACTCTAAAAGTGGACACAATATATTGTTATATCTGCAGTATGTTATTCCTTTCTCAGGAGATTATACACCTACTAGAAAATGGGAAATGATAGACCTGAAGAACTGAAGGAGACCTCTACTTTATGGCTGCCTTCAGTTCTTCAGTTGCCTTCAGTTCTTCAATCAGTGCCCTTTCAGTGACTACAGTCATGAAAAACAATGCAGTGGATACTAATATTTTATTTAGGAAATGGTGATTTTATAGAGAAATTGTGTGTTGTGATTATTGCAACTCCATCTACATACAGATGAGGATGCAGGCAGGTACATTAAATAAATTGCATAATAAAGCAACCACTGACTTATGAAAGTCTTGAATATGATTGATAAACTTTCACTTTATTGTTGAACCTGAATGTTAAAGAGTGGATTGAATAACCACAATATTTAAAAAATCCCAACAAGTAAAAAAAATTGGTTATTGTTTTTTCCAGGTGTAAAACTTCCTGGATTTTATTCCTACCTTAGCAGTGGGAAAAGACTTCCAGTTTTGCCACTGAAAAGTTATCCCCAAACTGCATAGCATATATATTTTATTTAGCTTGTTACTGATATGTGCATAGGGTCTCTAGTTAATGCTTCTTCTGTGAAGACAGAAAAATTGCCTGCTTTTCCCCACAACTATGAAGTCAATCCAGAAATGTGAATTTGTTTAAAGAAAAGTGAAATGAAGTCAGGTGTTCCTCCCCAACAGTACATATTATGAATGTTGAGCCTGAGTGTGCAGTCATAGGATGCATGGTTTCTTGAAGATCCATACGTGAAGAGATTGATACTAGGGTGCCTAGCATGTAGAGCAGGCAGCCATCCACCCCACTCAGACCCCTAGTTATTATGAATAGCCTTTCGCTCTGAACTGACCATCCTAGTAAGAGTCTTTGTTTTTTTAAGTGTGTCCTTCTGGGCCTGTCCTTTCATAATTGCTAATTGTTATCACTGCATTTCATAGTAAAATAAGTGATGTGCTAATCAGGGTTTTAATGAGATCTGAAAACAAATCAGTATTCCTGGATCTTTTTGTTGGCTGGGTTGGGTTGGATTGGGTTGGGTTTGTTGGGGTTTTTTCTTGAAAGAGTTTTTTACCTTTGTGTTCTGTGATTATAATAGTTTAAAATAAGAATAACACACCAAGTGTTGGTATAGGGTCAGATTTTGAGAGACGCTAGGCCCTTACAAACTCCTGTCACATCCTCTGAGCATTACGTATGTGGAGCGCACAGATCAGCCAGCAACCTGGTACTCATCAAATTCTTTCTGTAACGCTTGCATTCTGCCTCCAGGCAGAAAGAAACTCTGTCCCTGCCTGGAGACCCTGTTCAGAGTAAGCTACCAGAGAGAAACTACATATACTGAGGAATACACTGAATATATTACCTGTATGACCAGACTATCACACAATTTATCTAACAGAGAAATGAAATACTGTCTATGAAGCCTTTCTGGGCTCCTTTCCTTTCACAGATGGCTATAATACCTCTTTTTCTATTTTTGCCTCACTAGGACGAGGTACAGAGCCAGAAACTAAGGGTTTGGGAAATTGCTGAAGACAAAGCGCTCTGGAAAATCTGAGTTTGCTATCAGTTAATGGGGACAGGATTTCACTGCGGTTATAATGGCACAGTTCTGGGACATTTAAATTCTCTGTATCCTGTTGGAAGGACTGTGCCCTGAAAGAGTCACAGCAGAGTTCTTCTTGTAGAGATACCTAAGGAAGAACTTCCCTAAAGGAAAGGAAGAACTTTAAAGTTTCAGGATTGCAACTGTAGGTTAAGGTAGAAAATTTGGGTCTGGATCTGTATTTTCCAATAGTATTGAGGTGTCTGTTTCTGCAAGATAGGTTATTGGAGCAGATCTCAAATGGTTATATTGCTACCTTTGTGCATTCTGTGACCTGCTCATGAAAACATATGTCTAATGTATATACTCCTATGCACGATGCAGTGTTTTTAAGTCAAAAAGTTAAGCATAAGTGTCTCTGAATGCATCTGACAATCAGATAGTCAGGTCTGATTCTTGCAGCTCTTCTGAACAGAAAGTAACACATGATTTAAAAACCAAAACGGCTGGGCCTCCTTAACTTGTAAAGATAATATGGGGTCTGGCACTCCTCCATTGAGCAAAATAAATCTGATAAACCAAGGGTAATCTTTACTGATAAAAGTTTGTCTCCGAGCACCACAAGTGAAACCTAGATTTGGTCTCTGTGCTGTCTCTAAACGCAAGACATAAAAAGGCCGGCAGTGCCAGCAAGTAACAAACAGCTGCAGTTGTCCCAGCTGGGGGTCCAGGCTCAGAAGGCTGCAGATTAGAGCTGGGCTCAGCACCAGCTGCCTTGCAGCTGATGCCCATGCTGTGCGTTAAGAATGTGTCAGGAAAAAAACTCTTCAGTCTACTTATTAGGAGAAACTCCTACCTGTTTTAATACTATTGACATTAGAAACTTGCACAGAAATCTTTCAGGACTAGGAAAGTCTCTCCTGTCAGAACTGTGTTTTCTAGCAATATGGCATTATCGGCAATGTGTTGATATTTAAGTTTCTGAGCGCAGATTTTGCTCTGTACAGAAATAGACCAGTCCCTAAATGCACATGAAAACCAGGCTGGAAGTGACTTTGAGGCCTGACAGTCACCCTTCTCTAACCCATCTCTATAGCACCTTTAGTGTGAAAGATATTACACAGCAATGCAAAATCCAAGGCTTTTGCTGCAAGAACTGACAATTTAGTTGGATGTCTTAGCAGAACATCTTATATTGGATGGATGATGTATGGTCAGGTTACACAATCCTGATAAAGGGTAGGACCTTGTTCTGTGAACAGTCTTGTAAATATCAGCAGAATCGCTGTGCATGAGGTCATAGTCAGCGGCTGATAACCACAGTATGACAAAAAATCACAAAATAGGCACTGGAACATGGACAGAGGAGAGGTAGATAGGATGGGGAAGAAAATCTGCTCATGAAAAAGCACCATACCTCTGCAGAACTCAAATCAAGAATACAAAATTGGTCCTGAGGGACACAAACCCCGAGCACACTCACCTCCCTCTCATTTAGTTCTAGCCAGAAAGGACCAGCTATGGTTTAGCACTTACGGGTACAAAGCAGACACTCTGGTTTTGGTTTCCTGTCTGCTTTCTGAACAACACAATCACCCCTGAACAGAGATGAGAAAATTAATGATGGATTAGGCCTGATTAAAATTCCCAATTCTATGTTAAAGGCTTTTTAATGATCAATTTGTATGACTATAAAAATTCTGTTTATGACAACAACAAAAATTTAAGCAAAACAACACAAAATTGTCCTGAATATATTTGATGTGTGTTACTTCTACATCATTTCTTAAAAGAAAGAAACTCCACCATAGCACTATGACAAATGCTACTCTAAAAATAAATTTATCTTAGAAAGCTTCTCTAAATGCTGTTATCACTGTCTTTCTTCAAACTAGTATATGCCCTGCCATCCATACTGTGTGACCAAGCAACGTGTGCCTGTTGACTTCAGTGGGACCAGGCTTTAGCCCCACAGACAGAACTCTAATACAACTGCAAGCACTATTTGGAGGATAGCGCTGGGGAGAGAAGTGGAATCTTAACCTAGAGATGTTATAATGGCAGCAGTGGCAGAAAGACACTCTCGTCTCCAGGTCATGGCTTGGAATTAGATCCAAAGCTGTGGTATTCTGAGGTCAAATTCAGACCCAGGACAAGCAGAAGCTGCCATATGAAAAGCTGCATAATTATTCCTATTTTTCCAAGATCAGCACTGGTCCTACAAGTTCTAGCAATCATGAGAAGAGACCACGCAAGCTGAATGAAAACACAGCTTCGATAATTTTCTGGTCTGAACAGGGTATCTGCATAAAAAGCTTGAGGCACTGCTGCTGTCATGCTGTCTTTGTTTGAACAAGTAAGCAGTGGATTTTCACTGGCAAATTTATAGTGTGTGAAAAAAGCTTATTCTGTTAAAAAAAGAAGGTTCATTTTTAAATGGCCAAATTTACCCATTTCCATTTCATTCTCTGCTGAACTATGGGAAAAGAAAGGAAAATTCGTAATGATTTCAGAGACAATACAACTATTTAACTTCAGAATCTCACATGTTAAGTAGAAAACCTTAGTGGATATGGTTGATTAGCCAACATTAGACAAATATTGTCTAAACTTCTCGTATTTCAGGACAAAATCTCATCTCAGTTAAATCAATGGAGTAAGGATATTGCCAGTAAATGCCATGTTTTTAACATACATTTTTTGTGTCTCTTTCTATATTGCGGGTAATTTTCACTCCCACTGAACTTTTCTTTAATATAAATATTCCACAGTTTTAAACAGTAAGAATGAAATATAGCACGACTGAGAACTGTTTGGTTCAGTCTCATGTTATATATTAATCATTCTATTTGTCACTAGAGTTTACTGTCTTGCCCTGTAAAAGCCCACATAACTTTTGACAGAGAACATCTAATCCCAGATAAAATGAAAAAAACTTGACCTCTTCCTATATATATTTGCTGAACTGTACAAAACTAGGTTCCCAGGGGACTAACACTTTGCTATCTTAGGCAAGGCAAAAAATTGCTCACAACCCTGGCTAACAGTATATTCAGACTACCTGGCAGTCCATTTTTTACTGGCAGGCCAAATCTTCAGTGATGCTGCGCACCCACCATAACGGGCTGAGACCCTCACCTGCTTCCCTTGGGAACTGAAAGCAGCTAAAGTCCCTGTTCTACATCGTGTACATCAGCACTATTTTAGCCATTGACTTCAGAGGTCATGAAATAAGACTCCCCAGTGTCATCAAAAAGCTGCTCAGTACACTGCAGAATAAGACCCTGCAGGGGCTAAGCTCGCAGGAGATGATCTCTGTGACAACCACAGCATGATTTTATGTGGGAATGGGAACTGAGCATTTCCTCTAGAGGGTCCATTTCTATGAAATTCCCTTGCTCAGTGGATGAAATGCAGACTGTGTAGGATATGAACATTTATTTATTCCCACATTACTTTTGCTGCACACCAGAGCAGCAAAGCTGCCTGTAACCATCCATTAAGAAGCGTTACGTGAATCAAACTAGCTTATATTTGTTTTATTTATCCCAATAGCATCCTGATGCCCCACCAAAGCCTGGCTACAGTGTATAAACAGCATCTTGTTTGGTCTGACAGAGTGAAACCAAACTGACATATGTGAAAAACTGTTTCCTCCTTCTGGCAATCTCTTCAGAGATTGGTTGTCTGTAATAATTTGACATAAGTTTCCAAACAAACCCAGCGGGTGCATAAAGTTTTCTTTCACTTTCCAAGCATTTCCACAGGCAACAAAGAATGGTTCATTACAGTGGAACCACTTTCTACACAACATTTCAGGTTACTGCAAGAGAAAGGCACTTTTTTTTTTCCTACTCATGCAATTCAATATATTTGTCTGATGCAAATTATGGTTGATTAAAAATAGCAGAAGTGAGAGTTTTGAGAGTTCAGTTACAGAAACTGCAGGACTTTCTGAGACTCTGGCAGATTACTCAATGCTTTAGTAACCATTATCCTAAGAGTTTAACCCTTGGAGTAGCTGTTTAGATTACGCTTTATATTATACACCATCTCTCATCTTGTCTACATAGTAGCTGCCAGATAGAATTTTATATACTGCATGTAACATATAATTTTTTATTGGACAGAACAGGTGGGATTTGTGTTTCTGCACACGAACCCCCAGGCTCAGGCTTTGAATGATTATTAATCCTTATTACTTTATGTTTCTATATATCCTCACTTCATGTTTCCATTACTATATATCCATGAGCAGTGAACTAAAACACCTGTCAGCCAGGTCCTCTGTTCTCTCCCCCTGGTAGAGCATGGATTTGAGACCACTGAAAGGACTGTAACCCTTCATAAAACACAAAGAAACACTGGGCATTTTAAAAAGGCACATGAAGATGACATTTCCAGAAAAGTCAGATCCAGCTCCAAACACAACCCATAGGAGTCTATTTCCTAAGTGACAGTAGAGGTACTGGAATATATTTTCAAGATCCTGAGTCCACTGACATCTGCTCCTGGTCTTTGCAAGAACTGTATCATGATCATGTTGTAATCCCCTTGTCAAGTGTGCTATAAAATCCCAAAGTGTTAGAAACACTCCAGTGAATTCAGTACCAGTGGGGGATGAAGCTAGAACCTGTACCTTTCATGCTATTGATGATGGATTAGCCTCTGAAAACTCGCCTCAGCCTATTTAGCTCCTAGGAGATGTCAGAAGAAGAGCCCACAGGATCAGCACATTGATCCCTAAAACAGAGGAAAATAAAATCCCACCAGGAAGAAATGCAGAGAGACAAATCACCTTGTCACTCCCAAACATCAGCCAGCTAATGGAGGGCATGCTGGCGACTCTCAATCTCCCCCAAAACAAAGTTACACTTTTTGTAAGACCCACTCATCCACACAGAACCACATTCTTTTCTACAGACTTTTGACTCAGCTCTTGATCTTAGCTGACAGCCACTGCTGCCCTCCTGCCAATGTACCTAAGGGCTTGGATAAAATATGCAGCATTAAAGCAAAAGGCAGAGAAAGGGAGAAAATAAAATCATATAATGGATTTTTTTCCAAAATGAAGAATTGAATTCTTTAACCTTTAAACATGCTTGTTTACTTACAGAAAGAGTATTTCAGGCACAAAAGGTTTGAGTATCAGTCACATACCAGGTTAAATTGTAATAGTATCAGGATTGTCCCATGCAGTGCAGTCAGCTATATTTTCCCCTATCAAGAGCTGGGAGTTGTAGTTTTTGTATAAATACATACATACATAGAAAATATGCATCATTCACACTATGGTCTCGTGGTCTGGGCTGATTCCAGTAAGATTTAAGTAACAACAGTATCTGTCATAAGGGCTGTTCTCCTTGTAAGAGCAGACAATGATACTGTCTTTAGGAGCAACAAAAATGTTGTCTTCAATGTCTGGGCAGGCAGTGCTGTCCCTGGTGGGAGAAGAGCTTGTCTTCTCCAAGGCACTGCATGTGGATCCATCTCTCACGAACACATTCCCCGGCATCTCCGGGTAACAGGTCTCCAGGTATCTCAATATCTCCTCCTGCTCCACCTTTCTGATTAGACTCTTGCACTCGCCCGTGGTGGTGGTGGTGGTGGTGGTGGTGGTGGTGGTGATGGTGGTGATGGTGGTGGTGGTGGTGCAGATGGACACCGAGTCGTCACCCCGCAGCCCCCTCTTGTCCTTCAAGTATGCCTTCTTGGCCAGCTCGTCACAGCTCCCCTTCCCAGACTCCAGGTCTGAGGGGCTTCTCAGCAGCTCCATGATGTCCCGGTCCTTGGCTTGCTTGCAGCACGGACACTTATTCTTGGGCCATTTGGTGCAGCCGTCGGTTTTTCTAGTGAGGGCGATGGCAGCTATGCCCGGTAGGCAGATGGCTGGCCCGATGGCCAGGAGGGGGATGTCCCCCAAGGTCTCTCCCTTGATCCCGGACACGGTGAACATGAAGCCGAACACCAGGAACACGCTGACCAGAGCCACCACCAGCCCCGTCCGGGGGTTGATGTCGTCAGGTCTCATGGTCCGCACCATCCTGCTAGCATGCAAGGGACACCTCTTCGCCAGGTTCTCCGAAGCAGCCCCTGGGAAGGGGCGCAGCTCCTCCGCAAACGGCCCGAGCTTCCCGGACAGAAGAAGCAGCAGGGAAGCGCAGGGGAGGCGAAACCGCCCCGAGCCCGTAGGGCCTCCCCCCGGCGGTGCGGGGCAGCCCCGCGGCGCCCTCCCACGCGTGACGGCGGGGCACGCGCGTGCCGCGGTCTGCGCGGGGTGTGCGCGCGTGTGCGGGGTGCGCGGGGTTTGCACGCGTGTGCGGGGTGCGCGGGGTGCGCGGGGTGTGCACGCGTGTGCGGTGTGCGCCGCGTGTGCGGTGTGTGCACGCGTGTGCACGGGCGGGCTCAGAGCAAAGAGGCGAGGCGGGGCGGGGGGCGGGCAGCCGTGCGGGGCACCGGGCCCTTCCTCCTCCCTCTCCTCCTCCTCCTCCTCCTCGCCCCCTGCGTGCCGGCGCCGGCCCCAGCCCTCCGGAGCCGCGGTGAGTAAATGCGCCGCCCGGGGGGGACATGCCTAAAACTCGCACTGTTTCCCGTTTCCTTAGTTATATGCACGGTCCCAGGTGAAAACAGAGAACAATGCTTTAGGTGCTGTTTTGTTTGCAGCTTAATTCTCTCCGTTCTCTGTTAGGAACAGAAACTCTCCGGGGGTTATACCTCTCCTAGGCACCAAGAATTAGTTTGGCTGTTGGGATGCATTTTGCAGGTTTCTCGTGATGTCTGCCGCCTGCCATCAATCGACCCCGACAGTGATGTTAATCTGTGTGTTTTGATGTATCCGGGCGGTGGTAATTCAAAGTAAACACCGTCATCAGAATGAATATAGGAGAGGATCTGAAATGTGTGGGAATGTGAAAAGGAGGGAGGAGCCTTATAAGCAGCATAATTTTCTGGCAGGTTGTTTCAACACTTTATGTGCTTTATGTGCTCAGTGTTATAAAGCGCTTTCACCTGGAGCAAAGGTACTGGGAGATAAAAAGGAGTGATATCAGCAAGCGTCTGAGAGAATAAAGAGAATAAAATAAACAAGGACATTTCTGAACTAAATTCTGGAACCATGTTTTCCATGAGCCATCCCATTAAAAGCATTCCTTTCCTCAACATATTGTCGATACCCAAAATATGGAAAGCTTAGAGAAGCCATAAAAGAACAGAACAGAACTCATTTTCCTGCCATGAAAATGTCTGGGTTTTATTCTTGCTCCCTACATTACAAACTGAACAAAGCACCTCTGTATTGCAGATTTCCAATTTGTCCATACACAGAGCAAGCCTGAGTATGTCCCCTCTACTTAAAGGGCTATGTGTCACAACTCTTGCTTCAGTCTTTCTTCATAAGCTGAATGTCAAGTGATAGCCTTTGAAATCATAATCTGAAGGAAGCACAAGAGAGGGAACATGAAGTAGGCACACTCAAGGAGAAAAGTGTTTACGTTGGTGATAATGGCCTGATTTTGAGATTGAAAGTTTGGAACAAACCGTTATCATTGTCTGAACTCACCCTCCAGAACACTGTCCAGTAAAACCTGCTTTGAGCATCTGGCTTGTGGCTGAGAAGGGCTGAAGCAGGAATAACTAGGACTTTTTTAGGAATACCCTCAGTCTTGACTGAAAGACTTCAGATCAAAACCTTCTAGTTAGATTTCAGCACAAGCTAACTTCTACTTTTGTCACTGTACAAGATTTGGCAGGGTAAGCAACAACTATACCTTCTTGGGTAGTATTTTCTGAGTTGAGAATTGTTTCCATTTGCTGTTATTTAGATACTTTGGTTTTTATGACTTCTATATCCTCATATTAGAATGAATAATGCTTTTTTACGCCTACACTAAATTCCAGATAAAGGAAAGGGATTACGTTTCAGCCAGTCTGTCCCACTGTGCTAAAGCTGTGAAGGCTGGGTAGAGTTATGCTGGTAAATAATGCTTTGAAACTCAGTGTTCCTTGCTCCCTTCCCTCCCCTCCGCTCCCCTCCCCTCATGTATTTGAATAGTTTTTAAGATTTCTTGTTGGGTTAGATATACGTCTATTGCTCAGAAACAAACTGTGCTGTTTGGAAATAGTAATTAGCTATAACTGTATCCATCAGAGCCCGGCAGTGAAAGAAAAACATCAGTAGATGGCACAGAAATGCAAATATCTTTAGTGGCATCAGTGGAGGGGAAAACTATACTGTAAGAACTGCAGTATGTGTCAGAAGATCTAACAGGCATAAAAATGGCCCTTCAAATCTAAGCGACAGGGTTACTGAGGTGGAAGAGAGAACATCTACTCTGGAATGAAAAGCTGTTAGTGGGCAGAAGAATGCTTACAGAAAATGTCAGGACAATGGTGGAACTAAATGCCTCCAATTTGTCCCTTTGTGAATGGTTTCCAAGACAAATAGTGTAAAGACTGTATGCCTCCTGCAGGGGATAGAAAGAAAAAACATGCTACAATTGTTAAAATTGCCCATGTCTTTCCAAACTAGAAATCAAGAGACCAACAAGTTGCCACTTCCACAATTAAGCAGCAATGCAAATTGTTAAATTTTCTCTCGTGTTCACAACCAGAGAAAACCTGACTTCTGTGAGGTCAAGCTCATTTCTTTTCCTGTTTTTACAGTGCCTTACACAAAGGTTTGGATTAACTAGTGCAATAACTGAAAATCCTAAATATTGTTTCAACACAAGCTAAATAGCTGATGATGGTGATTAACCATCTTTGAGTGCTATTAACCATAACTTTGACTGTTCACTCAAAGCAAAATTGAAGATGAATTTAGAGAAAAAAAGAAGTTCTTATTCTACATTGTGCTTTTGCAGTCTTTTAGGATGGGTCAGATTAGGTTAATGTTTGGAGGAGATTTCTGGGAAAATCTAGGGTTTAATGAGAGAACACTGTGAGCAGACACCCCTTACCAGGGCTGGCAGAATGCAAATGCTGGACGACATGACATGGGTCACTACCTGTACATTATATTTGTAAATAGGCATATTAAATGATAAGCTGGTGTGTTTCAGACTGGGTCACTAATTTCAGCTTGCTCACCATGCATTTCCCCTATACACTCATTTAGATGCAAAATTCTTTTCCTGTCCTACATAATAATTTAGTGTTACTGCTAACAAGGTAGTGTGTGTCATTCTCTCACTGATTACAGTTCAATACTGAAGGTAATGGCCAGCATTAGTAAAGGATCTAGGTATGACTCAACTTGAAAGCCACTACAGAGGTGACACCTACGCAAACTCCTTATGGCCATGGTGTGGAAACTGGCAAACTGCAAATTATAGCTAACTTCAGAAACAAATAAAGAATTAAACAGCTAATTCAGAATGCATTAACCATTGTAGCCTAGGTTGTATTTAATGTCCTGGGTGTCCAAAAAAGCACAAGCCCCCTTTTTATGATCTTGATCCATTATGTGAAATATATCAATCTAAATGGCCCCAAATAAAATAAAACACTACTGGGTGTTAGACAGGACGTCAGAAACTTTAACAGGTCAAAAATCTGACAATCTTTAACAGCTCTGATCTCATGCAGTAGTCTGAGTCCAATATAGCTATACATGAATAACTTGGTTAACCTGACAGTCACATCCCTCAGATAGTGGTGACCCTACCTTCTTTTTTATCTCCGATACTTTTGGCGCTTGCCATCTCAATAAAATCAGTGTTCTCAAACCTGCTATTGCTTACCAGTTGTAATGATGCTAGAATATCAAGAATAATTCACTCCAGATTGCTACTATTTTGGATGTGAAGTTATGTTTTGGATCAAGCATCAAGCTATTTCTTAATTATCATGGAACTATTAAAACATTTAACTTGATGAACGAATTTAGACTTGCTATGTCTTTTTTTTAAAGTAGCTTTTACAGTAGAGATCAAAATGGATTGGACCAAGATGAATGGGGTGAAACAGATATCAGCTGAGTGACAGACTTATGTAAATTTTCCTGGTACTTCTTCCTTACAATCCTATCTTAACCTTCTGTTCTGCAGATCTGATTGGCCATTTCAGCCAGTGCTCTCCTAT
The DNA here is from genome assembly GCF_003343035.1 of Apteryx rowi. Classification (NCBI taxonomy): domain Eukaryota; kingdom Metazoa; phylum Chordata; class Aves; order Apterygiformes; family Apterygidae; genus Apteryx; species Apteryx rowi. Next base: position 48,471 of record NW_020448108.1, on the reverse strand, counting down.
AATAACTTAATGTAAAACCAACACCTATCTCTGACTGGCCAGTAGTGTAAAATCCATGGAAAGTGCATGTAGCATATTTCTCTAGCATCCCAAAGGAAACCTTTTCTGGGAGGTGTAGTTTCAATTTAATACATTACATATGACAGCTGGCCTAACTAATAATGTCAGTTATTATTTTTAACCTTACTGTACCAAGCCTCAAAAAGTCCTTAGTAACATCACAGGTAAAACTAGGTTCTCGATTCCGTCTTCCAAGATGTACAGTAATGCTAAAGCATTACACAACTTGATACTGCTTCTGAGTGTGGGATCATGTAAGACCTAGCTATAATTTGCATATGAAACACAGGACTTGTTCTGTTGACAAATTCTCTGTGAGTTGGGAAGCTCAGGTTTCAAGCTCTTACTGCAATGCTCTCCCCATGCACACATTTGAACCACCTTGTTAGCTTGAGTAGAGTGGTGTCATTCTGCTGAGGTTGCTGACACTTCAAACTAGCTCAAGAGCTGACCCAGAAAGTCCTTCCTGTTTGTTATCTATAGCAAGTACTGTTTGCTGGAGGTGGATGCTGAATGCCACATCCTTCTCCAAAGCTCCCTTATTTCATGTTTTGTCAGCCTCATCCATAAAAGAAAATGTCTCCATGCTGTGCAGATGTGTGCTGTAGTCCTCTTATGCTTTTACATATATATATACATATATATACATATATTTTTTTTTCTCATTTTAAAAAGCTTGTGGCTCACTCAGCTCCAGGTACAGAAATTGCCTTACTTCTTATATTGCTTATGGGGTCTAGCCTGACTCTGCAGGTCTTCCATCCCACATACTCTCTTTCAAAGCCCCAGGCAGTTCTCTTCAGTCCTCATGTGTTTTCTCTGATGCACAAGAAGCTCACCCAAGGGAGAATTTTCAGGATTTTCATGTTTCTTAACTCCCCTTGGTCTTAATCTTTCCAGTCAATCATCTGTGTTTGGCTGCTGCTTGCTGGCTGAATGGCTGTAGGTCAGATGTGATAGGACTTTGCTGCAGAGAATGGTTTCCTGATGAGAGAGTTCTTAAGAAACAAATGGCAAAAAGGTTGTATCAGATGCCAGAAAGGCTTGTGCTTTACCAACAGGTTGTCCACACCAGGAGGAGGATTCAGAAACCCTAATAATGAGTCACACATCAGACTTCAGGCGACCTCAGGGACTTCAGTAGGGTTGCTCTGGAAAAGGTACAAGTTGTTGTATGAGTCACAGCATCAAACTAAATTTGCACCACAGGAGAAAACTCCTGCCTATATAATTCAATGGGAAATTGGTCCGCTGCATCATTCTTCCTGGTGTGCACTTTCCCTTTAAGACACTTCCAAATAAATACACTATTTTTTTAGTCTAAAATTTCTCAGACAAAAGATACAATAATCCCAATGGAGTGACCCCTTTAGAGAAGTAAGGGCTTCAGTTTGCTGAGTTCTCTGGGACAAAGCAAGATACCAATTATTCACCATTGTACCTTACAAGTAGTAAATAATTAGTATCTTGCTTTGTCCCAGAGAACTCAGCAAACTGAAGCCCTTACTTCTCTAAAGGGGTCACTAATTAAAGCCTCTCAACTGGGGGGGGGGGGGGGGGGGAATAACCATGTCAGGTGGTTTTGACCTAACTTTACAGAAGAAGCTAATGATTTCAGATGTGTTTAAACACCATTTACACAGTTTTGAGCATAATCACATAGAAGTGACCACATAGTGGGGCACTGAAAATGAATAATTCTCTCTGGAAGCTTGCTGATTCCCTTTCTGTATGATTAGGCAAAATTATTAACAAACTAAGAGAACTGACCAAAGGAGTCAGAGCAATTCATGTTACTTGCAGGCTTTGGAAGACTGGAGCTTCCAAAGCCAATGAAACATGAGGCAGATAAAAATGGGGATAAATGTCCTCAACTACCTAGTTTATAGCTCATTTAAACAATGCAAGTGTATCTTTTTTAAACATCCTATGCTATAGATATGAAGGAAAACTTGAAGTCTTTGTCATAAGAGCCCTGGTTGCCTCACTTCTGGTTACTTTGTACCATGTCTGCATCTTTGCCAAGACATAACTGCAGGGAAAATGACTCCAGGGAAAATGACAGGCAAGCATGAGTGTGCATGCATGCATGAACAGAGCAGCTCCTCACTGTTGTATGTAGGAGAAGTAGATGCAAGAGAAGGGCAAAGTACATTTTCATGGCGAACAGGGTGCAAGCAGATGTCTTTGAAAGGGATGAAATCTGCTCAGTGCACCAGGAGCTCTTTGGCGAGGGCAGTGTAACATGACACCAGGGCAGCGGTGCTCATGACTAATCTGAAACCTATTTTTTCAGCAGGCAGCCTGTCTGATCCTTGCCAAATGCTCACCTGCCCTGTCTGTGCTGCTGGGACTGTCTGCTATCACATCGCAGGAGGTACCTGAGCCTCTTGCTGCAGTCCCATGACAACTCCTCCAGCTGTCAGACACTTCTCTCACAGCTCCTCTTCTCGCTGTCTTAGGAGATATCTGCTGTTTAACCTGGCCAAACATCTCAGCTTCTCCAACCAAATGTCTCAGAGGGCACTCTCAGTTTTTCTCATTTTCTCTGGCAATGCCCTCCAGCAACTGTGGGGTCGTCTACATGTTCTGTGTACTGTCTGTGCGACCTGCAGAGACCCAACCGCAGATCTTCAGGGATTACCACTTCAGACCAGAGCCTGCAACTGGTCTTTGCAGCTTAGCGCATGCTGTGGGATAATTTGTCCCAGAAACAGAGAAATTGTGGCTCTGCAGCAGACTCGTCAATGGACACATCTCACCTCAGTCCAACTAGCTGCAGGTAGTAGCCAAGCTGAAGATGTTTCAGGACTCCTTCAAAGTCTCAATGTAGATAGGCTGTGGAAAAGGAAAAGGGAGTAAGGCCCAGTGAGACAAACAAAATGAAAGAGTGAGAAAAAAATGGAGAGTGTTCTTTTGTCCAAAGGAAAACACACGAACCTTCGGTGGATCTTCTATGCTATGGCCAAGTGTGTGTGCTCTAAAAATCAAAATCTGACAGGTAGAGCCTCCACTCATACAAGCCATTGTTGCCTCAATGGTAGCTAAGTATATACCTCATTGACTTAGTCCCTTCCAGACTAATTGGGTAGTCATGGGGATAGCTTCACAGTATTTAATATTTTCTCGCTAGGGACCCAGTCTGCCTTTTCTTAAAGCTGCGCCCACAGTGTCCAGTAACTAAGCCATAATAAAGGGGAATACAATGACCATGAGACCCTGCATGATGCTCGTATATGTCCCAGAGCAGGATTTAAGGATTTTAATGTGCCCCAGGGCAGGATTATTTGTGCATTTTGCTGGGAGTGCAATTATGCCACTGCTTCAGAAATAAAATATTTTACATTATCGTATTTACTAGAAGAGGAATGCTTAACCACAAAGGGTGAAGGGTGGTGATGGGGGAGGAATTTGACAATGTTATACAGCTTTTGGTTTACTAGCCTGGTTTTGTATTTCCAAGGCATTCAGTGCAGGGAGAGTATGTAAAAGTTTATGTCGCTGCACGTTGGGAGTGATTGAAATTCTTTGAACTGGTAAAAATCTTGAATGCTATATCAGAGGATATCAAATGGCTCCTGATTGCAAGTGTGGGTGTAAATTCACTACTAATTCACTCCTTTTCTGCAGAACAGACCTGTCTCTCTTAAGAAACAGGGGAGGATGCTGTAAGAACAGCTACATATGCTGCAGAGGAAGAGCAGTGTCCCAGAAATACCCAGATGAAGGTCTCCAGCCAACTCCCATGAGTGAGGGGCTCCAAGCATCAGGCCTCCAAGCATCTGGCTGCCATCTCACAGCTGAACCTGGCCCTCTGCCTGTCCTAGCCTCCCTCTCCACACTGCCTGATGCAGAAGGCAGCCCTGGCTGCTCACGGCAGCTCCTCTCAGACAGGGGGATGGCTTACCATCTCCAACAGATGATCTTAAAATCACCACTCCATTTAAAAGACACCAACTAACATTTACTGAGTCCATCTGAAATTGCTAGTTCTTCCCTATGAAGAGGGCAACCTGCTGACAAGGCCCATTTCCCAGAAGGCTGTAGGTCTACATTTAGCCTCAGGTATCAGTATGGTTTGTCCTCTGTGTTCTGCATTTAGGGATCTCCAGACTACAAAGAGCGTTCTTGGGCCACGAGGCAGTTTCCTTTCTCACTGTGCAGGCAAGTATGAGGTATTATAAAATGTCAGAATTTTGACTGAAAGACTGCATATGTACAAAATCTTTTAATTCACTTCATAACAGCAGTTTCATAATAGGCTTCCTTCTCTGTCCCGCAAAAAGCAGGCCTTTTCTTCAGACTCCAGAGGCCTTCTAGATCCCCACTGTACCACACGTGTGAACTGCCCCTCCAGCTGGGCATTCATATACAGGCATACCTCAGAGATATTGCAGGTTCAGTTCCAGACCACCGCAATAAAGCGAATATCGCAATAAAGCAAGTCACATGAATGTTTTGCTTTCCCAGTGCATATAAAAGTTATGTTTACACTATACTGTAGTCTATTAACTGTGCAATAGCATTATGTCTGAAAAAACAAGGTACATACCTTAATTAAAAAATACTTTATTGCTAAAAAATGCTAATCATCATCTAAGCCTTCAGCAAGTGGTAATCTCTTTGCTGATGGAGGGTCTTGCCTCGATGTTGATGGCTGCTGATTGATCAGGGTGGTGGTTGCTGAAGGTTGGGGTGGCTGTGGCAATTTCTTAAAATAAGACAGCAATGAAGTTTGCTGCATTGATTGACTCTTCCTTTCATAAAGGATTTCTCTGTAGCATGAGATGCTGTTTGATAGCATTTAACCCACAATAGAACTTCTTTCCAAATTGGAGTCAATCCTCTCAAACCCTGCCACTGCCTTATCAACTAAGTTCATGTAATATTCTAAATCCCTTGTTGTCATTTCAATAATGTTCACAGCATCTTCACCAGGAGTAGATTCCATCTCAAGAAACCACTTTCTTTGCTCATCCATAAGAAGCAACTCCTCATCTGTTAAACTGTTATCATCAGATTGCAGCAAGTCAGTCACATCTTCAGGCTCCACTTCTAAATCTAGTTCTGTTGCTATTTCCACAACATCACAGAATCACAGAATCACAGAATCGCTGAGGTTGGAAGGGACCTCTGGAGATCATCTAGTCCAACTCCCCCGCTCATGCAGGGTCACCTACAGCACGTTGCACAGGATTGCATCCAGGCGCGTTTTGAATATCTCCAGAGAAGGAGACTCCACCACCTCTCTGGGCAACCTGTTCCAGTGCTCTGCCACCCTCACAGTGAAAAAGTATTTCCTCATGTTCAGATGGAACTGTCTGTGTTTCAGTTTGTGCCCGTTGCCTCGCGTCCTGTCGCTCGGCACCACTGAAAAGAGTCTGGTCCCATCCTCTCGACACCCTCCCTTCAGATACTTGTACACTTGTACATCTGTAGTTACTTCCTCCACTGAAGTCTTGAACCCCTCAAAGTCATCCATGAGGGTTGGAATCAGTTTCTTCCAAACTCCTGTTAATGCTGATATGTTGACCTCCTCCAGTGAATCACGAATGTTCTTAATGGCATCTAGAATGGTGAATCCTTTCCAGAAGGTTTTCAATTTACTTTGCCCAGATCCATCAGAGGAATCACTATCTGTGGCAGCTATAGCCTTATGAAATGTATTTCTTAAATAGTAAGACCTGAAAATCAAAATTACTCCTTGATCCATGGGCTGCAGAATGGATGTTGTGTTAGCAGGCAGGAAAACATTAATCTTGTTATACATCTTCATCAGAGCTCTTGGGTGACCAGGTACATTGTCAATGAGCAGTAATATTTTGAAAGGAATCTTTTTTTCTGAGCAGTAGGTCTCAACAGTAGGCTTAAACTATTCAGCAAACCATGTTGTAAACAGATGTACTGTCACCCAGGCTTTGTTGTTCCATTTATAGAGCACAGGCAGAGTAGATTTAGCATAATTCTTAAGGGCTCTAGGATTTTCGGAATAGTAAATGAGCATTGGCTTCAACCAGCTGCCTTAGCCCCTAACAAGAGAGTCAGCCTATCTTTTGAAGCTTTGAAGCCAGGCATGGACTTCTCCTCTCTAACTATGAAAGTCCTAGATGGCACCTTCTTCCTGTAGAAGGCTGCTTCATCTACACTGAAAATCTGTTGTTTAGTGTAGCCACCTTCCTCAGTTCTCTTAGCTAGATCTTCTGGATAACTTGCTGCAGCTTCTACCTCATCACTTGCTGCTTCATCTTGCACTTTTATGTTATGGAGACGGCTTCTTTCCTGAAACCTCATGAACCAACCTCTGCTAGCTCCAAACTTTTCTTCTGCAGCTTCCTCACCTCTCTCAGCCTTCATAGAGTTGAAGAGAGTTAGGGCCTTACTCTGGCTGAGGCTTTGGCTTAAGGGAATGGTGTGGCTGGTTTGATCTTCTGTCCAGACCACTCAAACTTTCTCCATATCAGCAAGAAGGCTGTTTTGCTTTCTGATCATTCGTGTGTTCACTGGAGTAGCACTTTGAATTTCCTTCAAGACCTTTTCCTTTGCATTCACACCTTGGCTGTTTGATGCAAGAGGCCTAGCTTCCGGCCTATCTCGGCTTTTGATGTGCCTTCCTCACCAAGCTTCATCATTTCTAGCTTTTGACTTAAAGTGAGAAACATGCAACTCTTCCTTTCATTTGAACACTTAGAGACCATTGTAGGGTTATTAGCTGCCCTAATTGCAATGTTGTTGTATCTCAGGGAATAGGGAGGCCGGAGGAGAGGGAGCGAGATGGGGAACGGCTGGTCAGTGAAGCAGTAAGAACACACACAACATTTATCGGTTAAGTTTGCCGTCTTATATGGGTGTGGATCATGGCACCCCAAAACAATTACAATAGTAACATCAAAGATCACTGATCACAGATCACCATAACAGATATAATAATAATGAAAAAGTTTGAAATATTGTGAGAATTACCAAAACGTGACACCGAGACACGAAGTGAGCACATGCTGTTGGAAAAATGACACCGATAGACTTGCTCGATGCAGGATTGCCACAAACCTTCAATTTGTAAAAAATGCAATATCTGTGAACCACAATAAAGCAAAGTGCAGTAAAATGAGGTATGCCTGTATCCACATACAGGAAGCTTTGTGACAGCAGTTGTGGGATCAAGAGAGAATTCAGGGAGAAAGATAAGGGGGCACACGGGAAAAACAGTACGTGGCAGCCAGAGCACACCACCCTTTGCAACATGAGTAACGAACTAGCTGGTGAAGGCCAGACAGCTTGTTCCAGCTGCACGGAGGAGGAGGGAGCGATATGGAGGTATCACGGTCCGCCCCTGACCGCAAAGGGTTGCATCCCAAAAAATAACTGCTGCTCACAGACTAACTGTTGACCTATAGTGCCCCCAGCCTCATTATCCCTGCTTACCATATTAAAAATCACGTCCTTTGCTGCA
>NW_020448108.1:0-40691 GCF_003343035.1 Apteryx rowi | reverse complement strand
CTGGGACGCCACTTTGGTAAGACTTGCGCCTCCGACAACGTCGGATGTTACCCGAGGAAAGATATTATTATTGAAAGCGCTTAATTGTTAGTTTGAGCTCATAGAAAGAAAATTTGTAGCAGCAAGTGCATTTATCAACGGCAATTCCGAACCTGTTGTATCTGTCGCTTTAATAAAATCTTATTCTTTTTACTTTGCGAAACTGTCTCAGGGAAAGTCCTCAAAGAGGGGGGCTCTGGCAGGCAAACGTAAATTGTAAAGATAAGGAAGGGCCTTCTGTCCCTCCCTTTCACGTGACAGCAGGACAGCTATTATAGGTCCATCCTCAAGATTTGTGGGTGAACAAGCTGCTAAAGGAGGAACTGGTGTGCTCTCCCCAACTACTGACTACCTTCCTTCCCCGAGTACCACACCAGCAAGTGGACGGATGAAGCTCATGTTGTTTTAATCTGACCCAAGATAAGGAGCCTTAGGCATGTTCATCCTTGTGCTTCAAATTGATCCCAAACACACACCTCTCAAGGCTTATTTTCCTTTTTCTTTTCCATTCAGGAAGCAGCCTTCAAATATAAGCTGCAGAAGACCTGCAGCTGCTGAAGAAGCTGCTGCCTTTCATCAGCAGGACTTGGGCAGCAAACACTCAGTGTGATAAAGCTTATCCCTGGTGAAGGACACTTGGCTTAGACCCCTCCTCATCCCACCTGTGTACAAGGAGTTAGCAGAGTTCAGTCCAGAACCCTCACATGCTGCTCTCGTGGTCTCCGATAAGGAGCAACCAACCATTGGTGTATGCTGAAAAGAATCTCGTGCTTAGACAAGAAGCTGCAATGTGGCAAAATGAGTAATTAATTAGCCTCATACTGCCATAGGGATTTCCAGCCCCAGCTGACAACAGATTAATTAAGCACCTCCCTGTGGTTTCTATTTTAGATAACCATTTACTTTAGTACAAAATTGAAAAGGCTTTCCTAATGGTTTATTTCACAAGAGACTCATTAGATTAATTTGTGGGACAAATAGCAGGAACTTGAATAGACATTTCAAGTTCCCAGCCTCCAAAAGCCCAAGCAATATTTCTGAAAAGTGCTCTAATTTTATCAAGGGAAAACACTTGCTTCCTTCTAATCTTTTGTGTCATGTCATTTGTTCTCAGACATTACCTTAGCCCAAGTCCAGAGGCTTTGAAAATTGAAGGTGACCTTGTACATTCTGATTCTTAGGAATGGATTGATTGTATGGCACTCGTGTATGTGAGCTTCCCAGCCAAGTCAGTGGAGTTACTTGCAAATTGAATAGCTGCCACCTCAGACTGGTGAGTGCTGAGTGCAAACCATTATCAGTGTTGTCTGTTTCAGCATCTCAGTGAATGCTGAAGAATTAAACCTCATGCTACCCCTATGATCCCTGCTTCTGTGACCACGGGAAAAGCAGGTGCACAGGCAACTCAAGAAGGTTCCCAGGATTCCCCATAGATCCAAAGCAAACCAGGAAAGGGTCCTAAATCCCTCAAACAGCAGGAGGGAATGTGCTTCCCTTCAATATATATTGCCTTCCCTTCAATATATATATTCCCTATCTCTATATATATATTATATATTGCAATATATAACAGCTTTGAAGCGTTAAGCATCACCATGTCAAACTACTACATAAACACTCTGTTTGTCTTTAGGATGCTGCATGGGTCTCAGATGTAGTCCAGGCCAGAGGACGGACATGCATTCACAGTGAGTCTGGGAACTCCACAGTTATCTCTGCTCCAGATTCTGTCCTAACATTTGCAGGAAAATTTTATCTTCTCTACTGCCTGAGCACTGCCTCACATTTGCAAAATATAGTTATGAGGATGAAATACTCAGGTTTGACCCCAAAGCAAGTGCGAGTGGAAAACAGAAAAGGCAACAAAATGGACTTTATGTAGCAAGATGTCACACAATTTGGGAGAAAAGTAGGGTCTTGGAAAGGAGGGAGGAGAAAAAAGAACATGAAATGGAAGGTTTCACAGGGGGAATAGGACTTCATAGCAGCAATAATGTAATTCAGCTGTGCAGTTTTCAATGAGGATCAGTGTTCCAGTCAACTGAAATCAGGTAGTTCCTTAAGCATCAAAATTAATGCAGCCTCATTTCCTATGGATTTGTATCTGTTTTGACTGTGACGAGAGCTTCATTGGGAATATCTCTTTGAAATGAAAGTTCAGGCATCTAGTACCATTTCCTCTGTGGGGACACTAGTTAGACCCCCATTTCGCACCACTGGTAGAAACTTAGGCCAAAGTCTCAGAGATGAATTTTACTTCCACATTTGGTTGAAATCAGCCTGTGGATTTGCATACAAAGCAATCTCTTTGGATACATTGTTCAAGCAAGGGAGGCCTCACTATGCTCACTGGTGTCCCTATGCTCACCGGTGTCCAAATCATGTTTCTTTACTGTTGAAGGAGAGCATTTTCATTCTTCTCTTTCTAAAATGCCACCCCAAACTAGATGCAAGAAATTCTGGTCTAGATTAATTCATAGGAAGTGAAAACAATAGTGAGGTTATCAGTCTTCATTTCCCCAGCACTCAGATGCATGTGATTTTTTTTTCTCCTCCCCCCTCCTTAGCAATTCTACATGAATAGAAATGAAACATTTCCCCTGTTCCATGGCAACAGAGCTATGCTGTGGAGGCTCTGCAAAGTCAAACACATTACAATTTTTACCACCTGTTGCAGGCTGGCAGTGTGAAAGCTTTTGTTTCCCAGTTCTCTGTGGCTCTTTTCGGATGCAAACACTCCAGTCGATATCAAACATGATTTCAGTCTCTGTAGTTATCCACCCTCCCCTTCCTAATCCTTAAGGCTGTGGATGATTTTCTTTGTGGCTGGACTTCAGGATGTTGCTGACCTACTTCCTGAATCTGAAGGCCTTGTGGAGCATGGGGTAGCTGCAGAGCCCAGTAGCTCTTTTGAGTGCTGACAGCCAGAAGGCAGCAAGGGTTGAACACAATTGCTTCTGAAATGCACACTGTGCAGTTCTTTCCAGCAGATGTTTCTGTAATAGCTGTGTGACAAAATGTGCTCTTGACTCAGGAGGTGAGATTCCTAGCAGGTGTAAACTGGCTCAGCTCTACCAACTTCAATTTCTTCCCACTGAGTAGCAGTCCCTGTGCTTTATGCTTAAAGCCTCTGAGGAACCTATTAAATTGAAGACTTCTAGACCTTTTTCTAAAGAGTAACTTTATATAAAGTGACCTGTGCCACATTGACACAATTTGCATTGTCATCCTTTTCTGGCCAATCCTCTGGGCATTTCATTTTGGCCTTCTGAGGACACTCTGCTGAACTAGCTCTTATCTAGTGACTTCACCCCTCAGGTGAGCTCAGCCTGCCAAAACAGCAAATTTGTCTAGCAGGGGGTCAACCCTTGGGTGTGGCTGGTGGAGTCACATTTGTCACTACTGTCAAAAGCATCAGCTGTATTTTTGCAATTTTGAATAGCTGTTTCTGGGAACATTGAGTAGTTTCTAAGGACACTGAATGTGCAAGTTCTCCAGAATGCAATCTCATGGATCCTTTGTGCTACAGTATGTTAGTGGATGGGATACTCAGCCATGTCACATTACTTGAGAGCCTGTCTGGCCTCCAAAGCTGAACTGATGTCTTGTTCCTGATTTTCAAGGGCAGAAGATCTTTATGGGAGCATGCGTCTAAGCAAACTCTTATGGGTCAGTTGGGTCCAAGGTCCAGTGATCACAAACCCTATGCTCCATATTTCTCTTCACAGACTTGCTCAGCTCCAGCAGAAGCATTAAACAGTATGTTGTACCTAATTATGCAGTTTTGTCACTTTCAGACTGTCCTAAATATGCATCTTTGATTGCGTCCCTGACAGCCACATTCAGTTTGTTCAGCACTCCTCACTCCCTTCAGTTGCAATGTTTTTTCAGGGACAGTTCAGCTTCCTGCTAAAGAGATTGGAAATGGATAATGAAGCCCAAGTAGACCTTGGGCTCGAACTGGAGAATTTGAGATAATGGGTTATAACCCTATTTCTTTAGTATGGATATTGACTCCTGTTGTAAATCTCTGTCCTAAATTCCAGCCTATTCTGCCCTAGAGAAATCACCAGCTGCCATGTTATCCTGCATCTTGTTTGAGGCTCACTGCCTTCAGTGAACTGAGATGAGGAAGTATCCCAAGAGTCTAACAGTGTTTTAGCATTCATTCTTGCTATAGGCTCATTCCATTGGTCCATGCAACTCCCTGTTCAGAGGTTTCCCAGAGTGCAGACCCCATCCCAAGCCAGGGTCTTTTCCATAGCCTCTACCCAGGTGCCAACTGCAATAGACATATTCAGGCAGAGGTACAAAGACTGGATAAAAAAATGCTCAGTGATATTTACCTGATAGTCAGATCCCTTCACTGTGATCAAAGGGCCTGTCCTGATCCCATTGAATTTAATGGACATTTTGCTGATAACCTCTGGAGACCAGGATCTGTCTCTCCCTGATCTCTGGATCAGACCATTATAGCTTCTGGAGAAATTAAATCTCCTCCTCTACTGTTGGGGTGGGGGATAAAAGCATGCATTATGCTTCCTCTTTGAATGATGCATATTCTCACAATAGGTAATTCTTTGAGGTAGTAGCTGTTGTAGCATGTGTCATAGGAGTATGCTATGACAGTTTCTTTCATCATAATATACTTAATGCTAAGTCTGGAAGATGACTTGTACTACATGGAGCTGAGTTAAGGTTACCTCTGTGATCTTGGTTGTACGTTTCTTGTTCATGCAACTTCTGGTACTGCAGAACCCTATTTTGAACATCCACTTCTTTTCCTTTCTTCCCAACAGACTTTTTAGAGGAAAGGGTACTGAGATAATTTCTCTGTCTTCCACCAAGATTTATGTTTCTGAAATATGTCTCAAAGTTAGTGAAAGGGAACTAAATTAGGCCATACAAGTTGTGCTAGCAGGACAACTGTTTTGTTAGGGATAATTGTTTCTCCCTTCCTGCCAATACTGAATTTGTTCCCAGTATTTCTGAAATACCTTTAAACATTTTGTTTCTTGTTTGGAGTTAGCCAAGATGTGTGAAAGTCAGCTTTAGGAAGAAAGCACTAAGCCACTTAGGAAAGTAAAGCTTTCACCCAGAGAAGATCTATGCCTGTGTTTAGACTCATTCCATCACCCTCTGTAGAATTTGAGCTGATTTATCTTTTCATGCCAGTCACCTTTTCATTTCCTTTGACTGGGGTCCCTGTTTTCTCTATGTTAAAATGTTCCGAGGGCAGGCAAATCCCTGTCTGGCTGCAGATGAAACAAGATCAGCTTTCAGCATTGAGTTGTGTAACAGCTGCCCACTGTCACCGCTCAGCCAATTTTGGGACAGTGTCATCAGCTTTGTCAATCCATATGTCCCAGGGAGATGTTTATTGGATCAAAGCTTAAGTGCACATTAACTGGATCAAATTCTTAAATGCACATCTGAGATTTGAAGTGATGAATGGGACATCCAACTTCCATTAACCAAACAAAATTGTGATTCATTAATGTAAGCTGAAAGTTTCTATGAATTCCAGCTCTTCAGACATACATGACCTCTGAGAAATTGTCCCATGGTCCCCTCGTTCTGTGTATGAATGCATGTATGGGAATGACCAAGAAGATTTTTAGTGTTCCTTTTCCAATTTTTGTATTGTTTTTATTAATTTAGTAATTGTCAGGCCTTGCTTTATGCTTATGAAAAACATTTTTTTAAAAAAAAGAGGAGTATGAATAATATCACTGCTTTAGCTTGAAAAGCAAGTGCAGAAAGCCCTGGTGAAAGCTTACAAAGGTGGATAGTAGCTTTCTAATAATAAAAGTGTCTTACTTGTCTTAGGCATGGGATTCTGCGTCCTGTAAGATGGCCCATTGTTGCTTAACAGCAAGGCCTCCTGCAATGAGGACATGCTCTAAATTGCCATTTGCAATTGAATTCACTTCTGAACAATTGGACAAGCTCTCAGAGCTGGTAAATCAAGACCACACAAATTGCTTCAGGTCCAGGGTTGCTTCTGCTAGCACAATCAACATCAGCCTGTTTTGTCTGAATGTGCCATGCTGTTAATTGCTGTCAGAACAGTATCTGGAGTTGAGATGGCTCGTTATTTACCTAGGTATGCACAGACAGCTAGATAACTGAAACATCATGTCCTTCAGGTAAATCATCAGCAAAGACACAGCTACTGAAAAGAAGGTCTCAGGACTCAGTTTGTGCCTATTTCTCTTTGATTAAATACAGAAAGCTGGATAATTTCAATATGACTCACTTAACTGGTTTATACTGGTGTAAATTTGTGTATAGTATTCTTGTTTCAGTCTAATAGTGGCTTAAGTTCATCAATTAGTTTAATATTTCTTTAACTGACTCAATTTAAATAAGAAATCACCCATATCTGGTGTAAAATTTGTAGACCAATTGAGATGTGGGCCTGCTGACTAGCTGATGATCTGACATTTGCTTCAGGTCACTTCTCAATAGACTTCTGAGCATCTACCACATGATAGCTACCTTCAGGTACTCAAAGCAATGAAAAGTTAATATTTATTTTCTTTTAAATAACCCTCTAATGCTGTAACCAAACAAATAAACATATCTTGACCAGACCTGCTGGATAACTGTCTCTCTTTCTCTGATGAAGCCAACTGGTGTATATTGATTTGCATCTTTCAAAGATCTGTATGAGAGTGACCCCTTGAAGCTACCTTGTGTTTGAAAATTGAATTTAATCTATTTCCCTACAGCAATGAGTAGCTTCTTATGGGTAATGTCAACCCAGCGTTCTTGGTGCTTTTGGATGAGGAAATTCATTATGGAAACTCCCATAATAATTTTTCCATGAATAAGCTGTTTTTGTCGTGCTGGATAAATTCCAGCTCAAGTAATTACATTTTGCCTTCCTCAGTTCCCCCAAAGGTCCAATTAATTAAGGCATTTTTAGCATAAAATTGTTACACACTGCTACTGTACTTGGCTAAACAGCTGCTGTGCTTTCCCCCAGTAATGAATACATCTCAGTGGTGCATGAAGTGATTCTCTTATATCACAGAGCTTTTGTGTGCCCAAATGATTTTAACGCTTGCAGTCCTCCAAGAAAAAGCACTTTGATTAGGCATAGTTTTATCATGGTCTTTCTAGTCCTGTCCTTCCTTGTTCATGGACTTTCTCATTCAGAAGTGAAAGTGGAAAGAGGCAAAAGGTCCTGCTAATGAAGCTCACTTCTGGATCTCAAATCACAATAGTTGGAGAACGTGTCAGAGCAAAGGGCAGGTCTGGAATCATATAGAAAGATGGCTTGTTGCCAAGGATGCCAGGCCAGCATATGCTGCTCATATGGCACCTGGTGTTCTAAATACCTTACAGGGCACCCACTACTGAAATAATTAGTTATATCCGAGCTGTTTAGCAGATTGCTCCTCCAGGACACCAGAGGATTATCCGCTGCCCATCTATACTAAGAGGTGTTTTTAAAAACCCAAAGAGTTATTGGAGATGAGAAATCTATAGCACTAGTAGTGCCTCACTATTTGTTTCTTTTTCTTTTCAAAGCCATTTTACTTCTGAGTTACGACCAGATCTTGGTATGAATACTCCGGCAGGAGCTTGCCGCTCAGATTCCTAGCACTTCTCAGCTCTAACAATTTGATGCAACTCCAGTGTTTTGTTAAACCAGCTGTAGTGTTCTCCCTTGACTTTTTCAGCTGGCTTACCTTGTTTGCAGGTTTGAGCAAGCTCACCTAGCAGGGGGTCAGAGCCTGTGAGCAGAGCTATCCAGGCCTTGTCTAGCTTGCAAAGGCTTGCTCCAGTTATAACCACTAAAATAGTTAGGCAGTTTCAACATCAGAGTTGAAAGACACAACCTTTTGCTTGTACAGTTTAAACAACTGAAGAGCTATGAAGTGATCAATGCCCAAACAGATGTAACTGAGGGTAACTCCCAGCCTATGGCAGGTTTCACGTGGGACCTGTGTGCTACTGGGGCAGCAGCTCAGAATAACAGGGCTGCAGTGAGATAGTCACAAGAAAGTAAAACTGGGTGGGAGTAGGATCAAAGGAGGAAAATTCTTCCACTGTGCTTCACCTTTTGTCCTTTAGCGATCCTATTGGACATGCCATAGGAATTCCAGTTGTGTGTGTCAACCCCCAACATCTTCATCCTGCTCTGCAAGAAGCATTGGGGACAATTTTTTTGGAACTACAGTAGGCCATGATTATCCACATTTCTGTCACTTCTGTGCCTGAGGATATATTTATTTTTAAGCCTGAGAGGGGCTGTTCTGATTAGTTCGCCTTCTTGCATTGCCCAAGGGATAGGGTTTCAGCTGGTCACTTCTTTGTCAGGCTAGCTTCGGCAGGTGGGGCAGATCTTTAAGGGAGATGTTTTAGTGCAAGATATTCTGTGTCAGTCTGTCTCTGATGACCGTAAAGGGTTTCACTCAGTGCAGATTTACAGCTTCCTTCCTGTCCAGCTGGCAGTGGTAGCTGTGAATGTACTAGACCCATCTTCTGACAGTGACATCAACTTCCTCCAGTAGCATTGCAAAGCCCAGGGCACAGACTGCAGCAACTGAGGTGCCATGTGCCTGGCCACCGGAGAGACTGCTTTTCTTCCATTTACTGCTAAGATAAACAAGCTCATGTTTCACCCAAGCTCAGTCTGGAGATGGAAATTTTCAGTGCACAACCTTCTTGGGGAAAGGCTATCAGCCCTGAAATGTAACTTCTTCCAAGCTTGACTTGATGCGGAAACAAGTGACCTGTAGGCAGAGAGCTAGTTAAAGGCATCAGGAAAACAGGATTTTTTTCATACCTATAACTGGGAAAATTACTGAATCTCCCCAGAGTTCCTCATGCATAAAAGCAGAATATCATCTTTTGCTTTATCTGCCTGTCTTGATAAATACCTCCAAAGTTACATGTCATTTGGGTACCATGAAAAGTTATATCTCTGATGTCATGGAGCTAAAGATATCGTATGTTTGTTCTAAAAGTGCTCTTCCTCAGCATCCAAGAGATATAAGACCATTACTTGTTCTCAGGGCCCGGAGCACACCCCACTTCTAGGAGTTTAGCTGGCTGAACCCAAGGTCATCTCCATTGCTATTAAGAGCTGTTGTGAAGAAAGCTAGAAGCAAGGACCTGCCCCTTATTGCCCTTGGGAGCTGTTTTTAAGCTGAGACTGCACTGCTGGCCCCTGCCTGTGCGACAACACAGCCATGCAGCGGCTACATCTGCGCCTGGTCTTCTTTCTCCTCGATCCTGATCCTGATCTGGACCCCCCAGCTCAGCCTCCTGGCCTGACCTAAGACCTGCCTTGTCACTGTGGACTTGCTGGGGAAACACTGGGCTGTGTCTGACCCTGGTCACTGCCTCTGGCCCTGATCCTGACCCAGACATGCTGCTCCCCATGCCGGCTCCTTGTTGGTGAGCCCGCTGCTTGCACCTGCCTTATTACTGTGCTCCTCTCCTGGCCTACCTTCATTGCAGAACAGCTGGCTATCACTGCTCCCTCACACTTGTTTCTCGTAGGAAACAATTTCCCTGTTCCTCCTCATCTACTCCATATGTTTAATTTCTGTCTGCACAGATTCCCAAAGGATTATGAAGGCCTGTCCTTATGGAGGCAATCTGGCATTTGTATATCCACACATATTACTCATGTGTTATCTGCTTTCAGTGCAGCTACCATGAGTGGAAATATACCTCTGGTCCCCATTTCTCCTGGTAGCTTGCTCTGAATTCATCGAGAGCCAAATTGTCCTGCCTCAGCAGTTCCCTATATCTAATTTCCCCTTGCCCCTTGGTCTTGTGTGGCATACCCAAGGACCTTTTTTAATTGTGGCAAAATGCATTTCTGAAACTGTAAGAGACGTAGATGGTATCAGAACTATAGACCTATATATGGATAAGTGGTTTCTACGTGGTGTGAAGATAGATAGATAGATAGACAGATAGGTAGATAGATAGATACAGTGCAAATACAATGAGGGAAAATCACAGCTCCCTGGGAACATGGGAGGGCTGAGAGCTGGGTTGTTCATTCCCTAATTCCTTCAGCTTTCTGGGACTTCTGCTGTGCATGCTCTGCAATGGGTTCTTCTTCTTGCCTTTCTGTTAAATGCCTGCATAAATGATGACAAAGCTTTGGAAATATCTCAAACCCTAAAGGGGAATGCCTCACTTGATCTGAGGTCCTGGTTTTAATTAGTGTCTCAGTACAAATGACCTTCTTGTTAAATGAGAGCTGTGAGGATATGCCTGCTCCTCTCCTCCTGTATCAGCTCCGGTTCCAGGAGGCATAGTAGCTGGGATCCTCCTCAGCAAAGGAAAATGGGCATAAATACCTGATGTTGGAGTTCCTTGGTGTTTTGGGGGACATGCCAGTGTCTGTCCTCGCAGGACCCCCTGTGCAGCAGGACAGAAGGCTATGTGATCCTGAGGCTTTCAAGGGGCTATTGCTAGCAGTTTGCAGTCGCTGTTGATGACACCCAGCACCCAAAATCTGGCCAATGCCCAGTGGAATTTGCTCAGAGCTTAGTGTTGGGTTACGGGCTGCTTTGCCAGAGCTGAATTTGCTTTTCACTTTGTGCCAGATAGGGAATCCCTGTGGGGAATAAACACTGGAATCAATCTTTCCCCTTGGGCCAAAGATGTGGGGATATTAAATTGCTATTTTCAGGACAAACTCCTGCTTCTATGCAATATGCATTGGAGTTCCAGGAAAAGCCAACTCTTCTGCTCCTCTTCCTCAGCTTTTTTGCTCTGTTGTCTTCTTTTCTTCATCTCCCTGTTCACTTCTCCTTCCTCTTTAGTGTCTGCATGACACAGATTAGTATGGCTTTAACACAATGCCCTTAACCTGCAGCTCTACAGAATGATGATGCTTTCTAAAAAACATGCCACTTTCTAAAAAACCATGCCATTTTCCATGTTTTGCACTCCTGCAACTGCACATGCCTCGGGCCAAGCTGAGGAAGTGAGCTGCCTGACCATTCGCTGTACACTAATGCTGGCTGCTGAGTCTCTGCACAAATTTTGTACTGCCAGTTCTTCAGAGAGCACCTGGACTCCCAGCTTTGTCTGTCTTAGATGGGGGCTCCGTTACAAAATTGTAATAATGCTGTGCCCAGAAAGGGTATGTGGAAACTTGTATTTTCAGATGTGTGTATGGAAATGAGAATGCCAGAAAACTTAAGGAAGGGTATAGGGTTTTGTTCTGTTTCCGTATTTCAAATTCCCTTCTTCCCCTTCAACCATCTTTTTTCTCCTTCTACTTTTAGGATGCTACAAAAAGTAAGATTGCTTGCCTTATGATGGTATGAATTTGTTGTCATTCAGCATGAGTCTGCATATGCTCTGCTCCCAGTGCATTGTATGTTTCTCTTGCTTTTTTAAGCAAGAGCCTGATAATAGTTTGAAACATAAGAAAAATTCCTCCATTTTCATCCTCCTCAATCTAGGCTGTATTTTCTTTATTTAGTAGATGGATAAGCAAATATTTACTGTATTCTATGAGGTTCCTTCTTCTGCTCAGTGACAGTGATAGCCATACATACTGAACTTTTGCATATAAATTTGGGGGGGGGACATTGTTATAGTTTGTTTTCCTGCAGACTGATTATGAACCTTCTGAGCTTTTACCAGTCATTATGCCATCAACCAATTTAATCACATGTCCAGTGAAGGCACTGAAGGTCTTCCCAGCACTTCCAGAAGGCTTTGAAGCCCTCTGTAAACTGCATTGTTAGGAATGGCAAAAGAAGTCATTTTGCCTGAAAATAAAATTAAAAAAGAAAACATTGAGGGAACCAGCTGGACACCAAACTTTCCAAATCACAGGAGTTCTACAATTCAAATTTGAATAAAATCAAACTTTGAAATTTTCCTAAATCCCCAAGTTTCACCTTTAAATCTTTATTAGTTTCTCAGTTGTCTAAAACTCAAAGTATGTGAGTTGTATTGGTGTGATTGAAAAACTCTCTTTTTGCAGCAATTTGCAAATTGTGTCAAATTCTGAAGCAGAGGAACATAAAGCAGAAAAACAGATTTAGATATTTAGTATATTCTCCAATAAAAATGCTTATACAACTTACAAGTATAGAATCATCACAGTTCATGCACTGCAGCATCAGCCTGACTGAGAACTTTGCATTGTTGCAGGACATGTTAATTCCCCAAACCAGGCTATTCCAAATCAGCTGTTAGTCTAAGATATATTTCCTTTAACTAAAAAAAATAATTAACTGGGTAGGTGGCAGATCTCTGTTCCTTATCTGGAAACACTCTGTGCTGGTACTGCACTACAGGTTAGAGTAGGATCTCATAATTTATCTCAGTTTCTTTCTATCTTGCCCTAAGTGTTCATAGCTCTCTGGCTATGTAAAAAAAAAAAAAAAAAGAAGCCCTTTCTCCAGTTACAGCATAATGAGGTGACATGCCCCAAAACCTGGATTTCCGCTGTGTACAGTAAGAGGTGAAAGAAGCCTTCAATTGCCTTGCTGGAAACCTCTGCACAAAGTTCAGCTGAGGTAGCCAGCTGGTGGTTTTAACTGAAGGCTGTGACCCCACACAGCTGAATCATCCAGCCCAGAATGACCAGGTATGTTCAGACCAAGGGTTTTGATTAGGTCAGTCATGAAAACAACAAGATAAGATGCAAGTGAACACACAGCTAAGTACAAGCTCCTTCCTTTTCCATGCTGGGTGGGGATGTCTGACCTCCACTGTCCTCCTGTCCTCTGTTAACCCAGCTATTGAGAAATGGAGAAGCCAACTGTCACTCCTGCTTGCTAGAGGGCCCTGCATGCCACCAAAATGTTTGGCCTTCCGCATGTCCTGAAATCCATCTATGCATACCGGTGCCAGCTCTGGCTTTTTCAGTATTTGTCTCCTTGCTCTGCAACCCCACCCTGTCTTCCAAAACATGCTTCCAGCAGTCTGAGGGGCTGAATTCCTTGTTTTATCCCCAGAACATAGGTGGCACTGGCTGAGCTTCCAACCCCCTTCCTTCTCTGCATACATAAACGCTGAAATGTCCTGAAGCAGGACAAGTCCCTTAGGAAGAAGTGTTTCCTCTGCATTCATGGTAACAGACGTGACACCAGGCCTCACAACCCACAGAACGAGGTTAAAATTCACATTGGCTTCATATGCAGCTTTGCTGTTGGTGCTGGCTTGCATCAGAGACCAGGAGCTGTATCAGTTGCAATGGCCCCTTTGATAAGAGTATGTTCTTTAATATGCTAAGAAGACGTCTAAAGCTGCCTGGAATGGTTAGGGGGTGTCTGCAGGTAGGTGTGGGGGAGTACCGAGATCCTTAGCCTGCGGTCTTTGTGTACAAAAGGGGAATTCCTCGTGAACGGGTTGGTCTGTTTTAATTTGCCAAGTGTTAACAATTGTTAATATGGTAACAAAATTAACAATTTCTTTCCCTTGTTGCCTCTGCTGTACCTGGTTCATCCCCTTTAAAGAGGCACTATTACAGTGGCATGTCACTTCAGTCCCTGATCATAGGTGTTGCTTAGTAGTACTTTTTTTTTCCCCCACCAGATATTTAAGAAATGGGGACAGATAATTTTAGGATGACTCTGGCTAAGGCTTCCTTTAAACACATCGCACCCAATGTACTTCTATACAAATTTCCAGGTAAATTCTTCAGTGCAGGGTTCTGCTCTCGCCTGAGCACTTTCTCCAGTTTCTGCAGTTCCAGAGATGGGATACTATTGCTTTTTCTGGCTTCGTGTCACCAGGAAAAGCACTGGTGTCTCAGCAGTGTTCACACCTGCCACACAGCTCGCATCCCAAGGCTTTGCCTTTATGCGCTTATGGCTGTGAGAGTTGAATGCACGGCATGCAAACACCTGACCCTGCTCAGGGTCACACAGTGGTGCTTTGCAAGCGCTCCTAAAGGGTTTTGCCATCAGCCTTGTTCTGCTGGCACCCCCCTCTGAGGAGGACGGAGTCACCACTGTTTTTATTCCTCTTCTTTTGAGGCAAAAGGTACTCTGACAGGGTGGGTGGACAGGAAATGCAGATGTTGTGACTTGAACAGACAGTCTGCATGAGGTGTTTGGAAGGTGAAAAGGTCTGTATGTGTGCTTTTATGTATTAGTAGTTATGGAAGGTTGTCACTGCTGTTCTTGCCTATTGTAGAAAGGATGTGATTTAATTTCTTCCCCTTCTCAGGACAGTTGCTCTTGTCTTTTCAGCTCATCTTCTTGCTTTTCTATATGGCTGCTGTTCCTGCTGTGACTTGTATCTACTTTATACAACCCCTGCTGTGTTGCTATTCAAAACTGCCTCAGTCTTGACCAGAGCACAACCAAAAGCAAAGCACATCACAGCCACAGTGCAATATTGCCTAATGGAGCAGCTTTGAAACAGCCTTGGTTTCTCACTTTGATTAACGGTCTCTGTTTCTGACCCTTTTGATCCAGGATTTCCAAGGCTTGAGAGCTCACTGCTTACTTTATTTGATATCTACTGTGTTTGTCTCTCTGTTCAATGATTTCCATCCAACTTTTCCAGTTTCTCATTTCTCTGTGATCAGCCACCCAAAAGGTAGGTGTTGAATAGAAGTATGCTTAAGACACCAGTCTGCTAATGTGTGCACTGTTCAGCCAGTGAATGTGCAAGACATCAGACAAATCTAGCATGAGAAATGACAAGAGGATATATAGCTTGTCAATAGAAGGTGGCTGATCTCAGAGACCCCAGAGGATTTTCAGAGGAAAGTCTGTGCCAGGGAAGCTGATTCCATTCTGTAGATATTCTGTAGATATTATCATGCTGAAAGGTATTTCTCTATATCTTTCCTTCCAGTTGTTACCCAGAAAACTCCTCAAGGCCAGCATGTAATTTTGCAAATATCCAGTCCCTTCTGCAAGTCACTGTATGCCATACATGTCTTGGTTTTTTTGATTATTTTTGAAGCTATCTTAGACTATGTCCTTTCATGTCCAGAAGAGTAAATGTGTGTGGTTTTGCTTGAAGAATAAGAATTTTTAAAGAATAATTCTACTTTAAAATCCTTAATACTTCATTTTATTCTTTTTTCCCCAGAACATGATTATGTTTTCAGGTAAAATAGCCTACTAGATTCTAGGGACTGAGTGGCTTAAAGGAGCGTTATGGAAGATAAACACTTGCTTTCCAAGTTGCTGGCTGAATTCACATATCAGCAAGCAATGTTACCATCTGACAACTGCCTGTACCTCATGTGAAAATGAGATGGTGGTTAGAGTCCATTGCTTAAGGCATAAGAAATCTAAAAGAACCTGTCAAATTTCTGCTGCAGGTGGGACCCTGTGGGCATCCTGGCTGAGTGCCAAGAATAGAGATGGGAGATTCATAAATGAAGCTATCATCTACCTGGAAGGCCTCCTTATCTCAGCAGTGGTGACCCTGTGAGTAAGCTCATCACATCCTTCTCAGGTCATGAAGGAGTGGGTGACTCATGTTCCAAAGTGCTTCTCAACAGTGATGACCTGACTAGGAAAACACTGTCTTAAAATGTGGTATGTGCTGGGTGCTTTCTATTAGCTGAGACTCGTGTACCTAGTGGCTCAATTTTCTTCGGAAAAGGTTTAATAAAGTCCTTAATTTCTGCAAAAATGCATACAATTCCCATGCCATTCCTGAAACTCCTTACATCTTCCAAGTGCAACACATTTTAAGCTTTTGCGGGAATAAGGCCTAGAGGAAACAGAATTTAACCTCTTAGATAAATCAGCTCCTAAGTTTGCAGAGGCATTACTAAATATGTGGATTGATACAGTACTAAAATAGTGTCATTATAAGCCCACATGTACAGTCTTCAGAGCTTGTCTGTAATCAGGCTATCAGTGATTTCCAGCCTTGATTTCAAGTTACTAAAACAGATAGATACACAGGCCCTGTAGAAGATAAAAATATGAGAAAAGAAAGATTGGAAGGGGTAATCAGCAAAGCCTGAGCTCCAGTAAAGAGAAAATCCCTGAGGTCAATGTCTTTTCATTTACTTACAGTCATAACTGGCGCTCAAAACCCAAGGGCCAGGGTCAGATATTAGATTAAGCCCATCAGGCATTCTGGATGGTACAACCTGGCTGATTTAATGGGCTGTTTCCATAGGTGTTAAAACCAATGTGTATTAATCTCTTCACTGCATGACTGGATCTCATTGTTGAAAGTTAGATTGCCTAGTCTGGCAGACAGTGCAGCCTGGAAGGTCAGCTCAGCAAGCAAGGCTAAGCAATTGAAAAGCATGTTTTCTTAGGAAGAGAGGTGGCTCTGCTTACCCATGAAATACTAATCTGTATTTTTGTTTCTCCAGCACATGAGGGATGCTGCCAAGTCTTCAACGGCAAACAAAATCAGAGATGTCACAGTGTTGATCTACTCTGAGAGAAAAAAAAAGCCACCTCACATAAAGTCTGTCCATCTTCGCACTGCTGTGTCCTCACAAGTATTATTTTGAGATGCATGGTTCAGATGCCAGCTGTCCATTGTGAATGCTTAGTGGCAAATGCAACTTACCCCAGATAAGCACTCTTGATATTTCTTTTTTCTGCTTTTTATGCAGGAAATCCAAACATGGCACTTCTAATACCTACACTTGCACAGGACGCTTTGGGAGTGAAGGATTCTGCTGTTAGCGATGGGAAGGAGGGACGTAGAACCAGACCGAGAAGCTAAGGGGGGTGCCTTTTTTCTATTTATAGTGCTATTGTTGCTTCAGAAGACCCTGATGAAAGGATAAAAAATGCAAGGGGCTTGATTTTTACACTCTCCAAACAGTTTAGATTCTATTCAGGAAACTACCTTATAGGTATTGTTGTTGAACTATTAGCAAAAGTTATGAAAGCCTCATGCCTTACAGTCTTGTAGTAGCAGTCAGATTTTCCTCTGCTTGCACTAGAAATGGGTCAAGGTTGCAGTGCCTGTAGGTAGCATAGACATAACTGGAAAATTATGCTTAGCAGCTACAATTGTGTATAGCAACTACTTACGTACTAGAATAGTGAGATCAGGGTCTTTGTGTCTGCTGCTTCCAAGGTCTCCTGCAAACAGCAGCCTAGAACAAGACATACAAATGCCTTGCCTGTTGCCTTGCATGTTGCCTTTGCTTGGGAAAGCAGAATTGGCCGAAACTCTGTATTTCAGGTGCAAGCTTTTCCCTTTTAGTGCTCTTTGGATCACTGGTTTGGGTTCACCTGATGGTAAGAAGGACAGTTTTGACCATCAGATGCAGATCCAAAGGACCTTTGTCTATAATTCTGCCTCTGTGTGTATTACAAAAGTTTCCCTCTTATTTGGATGTCTTGTACAAGTTTCTCTCTTACACCCCAAGTTTCACCTAACCCAAGAAATCCCCCTGCAGCCTGGGCTGCATCAGCACAGGGGCAGCCAGCTGATCCAGGGAAGCAACCCTGCCCCACTACTTGGCATTGGTGAGGCCATATCTCAAGTGCTGTGTCCGGGTTTGGGTTCCCCAGCACAAGGTTGCCGAGATGTTTGGGGCTGGGGGCACAGGGCATACGAAGAGAGGTGGAGGGCACTGGGCCAGTTCAACCTGGAGAAGAGATGGCTACTGCTGCTTTTACCTATCTGTCGGGATAATGTAGAGGAGAGGATGCCAGACTCTTTTTGGAGGTGCACTGAGGTAGGACAAAAGGTACAGGTTAGAACACAGGAAATTCCAACTCAATATAAGGAAAAACGTTTTTACTGTGAGGATGGGCAAACACTGGCACAGGGACCCAGGGAGCTTGTGAAATCTCCATCTTTACAGATGTTCTAAACTCAGGTGGACACAGTCCTGAGCAACCTGATCCAGTTGACTCTGCTTTTAGCAAGGGGTTGGACCAGGTGACATAGTGACATCCCATCCAATCTATATGGTTGTGTCCACACAGAAAAAATATGACAGAGCTTGAGCTTCTCATCCAAAGGAAAACCTAACCAAGAGCTATTGCTTTAAGGATTGTTTTGTGTACCTGCCTCTTAGGAGACTTTTAGCTTGGACTCAGCACCATGTTAACCATGGTCTCGCAGTTTAAACCCAGATGAACGACCAGAGACCATGAGCTTATTGATGGTCTCTCAAATATGTACAGACACAGACTTTGCCTTTGGATCCTGAGATGGTACACAGGAAACCAAGTTCACATTCCAGTTCTGCTTCAAGCTGCCTGGCAACATCTATCTACCCTTCTATCAGGGTTTATTTTGCTTGAGAGACTCTTCCTGCATCTCTGCCCTGAACCTACATAATAAGATCCAGGTCTCCACAGACATTCAAAAGTATACCACACTGACAAATAACCTTGCTTGTAGCCGACTAATTGTGACAGAAAAGTGGTGTCAGCAACAGTTTGGGAGCTGCAATACAACAGCCCTAAGATAAGATGGGATTTATCATAAAACACAGGGGTGTGACTAATCTAGCCCACTGACTAGTATTAGGTTCAGGAATCAGGATAAATCAAAGCCGAAGGGCTGTGATTAACATTCCTATGAGCTTCAGATCTTGACTGGAGCAGATGAAGATGCTACTTAAATAAAGTCACTGTTTGGATTAGTCAGTCACAAAAAAAGAGAAGGAATAACTTGGCCCAGCCCAGAGGGCCTGCTCTCCCAGGTGTTCATCAGAGTTATCAAATGGAGACTCTTTTGCTCCAACCTTAATGGGAACAACAAAGTTTATTCAGAATGCATTTCCTTTTTTCTTCTTCTTTTAAGCCATGTCTTGTTTAGTTTGTTGGAAGTAGACAATGTCGCATGCTGCATTTGTTTTTATTTATGCTTCAGTTTTGCTTATTTAATAAAATATGCCTGTGCAGGTAATTAAGCCTGTGGATACATTGGGCTTGGTTAGAGCTAAAAAATACCATCTTGATTCTTTGCTACTTTTGTTCTCATTACCAATGTATTGATCAGTTTGTATTTGAACAGTGAAGCCCAGCTGATTTTTTGCAGAGTTTAGATGACTTTTCTTGCTGGTTGCCTTTTCAAGGTCACTAGGAGGATGTAAAGTATGTTCAGCCATACATAACTTTTAGGATGAGACACCAGAAATAAGTCAAGAAGGCTTTATAAGCATTATACAGCATGTCAAGTGTTCCTAAAAACTAAAGGCACCCAGGAAATAGTTAGAAAACCATGGAAAGAGCTAAATATGTTTTTGATATGGATTTAAGGAAAACAATATAGCGGTCTTCAAATACCACAAAAAAAGAAAAGGTATTTGCAAGTTTTTTATAAGGCAAGAAATTTAGCAAACTTGACAGTATCTGCACTTTTGTCATGACAGACCATTAGGCTGGTCTCTCTCGCTCTCTCTCTCATGTGGAGGCAGTCTGGAGTGCCATGTAGGCCTTTACGGGAATAGAGAGGCGCCACATATGCTCTCTTCCTTAATCTTCTTATGTGTCTCAGAAAACAGGTAAATCTGTTTGAGGTTCTTCCTTGAAACTACATTTTACTCTCCTTATGCAGAAGGGTGGAGGAGATGAACCCCTGTCCAAGCTCTCATGATTAACCTCTTTCAGAGAGCTATTAGATATGAACAGGAAAAACATTTGTACTCTCTATTCCATGCACAGGCTAACTGCTATGCTGGTCTCTTCTTCACACATTCTCTTTATTAAATGTCTTTGTTTAAGGTTATTTTAATTAGACCAGTTCACACATCTTGGAAGCCATGGAAGGACGAAGAACAGCAAACAGACTAGGTTTTCAGGAGAACCTCACTTTCTATTTCTGGCTTTGAGGTTGTCCATTCCCAATGACATCTCTCTGCCTTACATTCCTCCTGCAAAATACTTTAATTCAGACCACTATTTTGGTAAGAGCTTTTTTCTCAGAAGACATAAAAAACTGCGTACTGAACTTTTGCGAGGAGAATTTCCTGATCTTTGCCTTTTGCAATATAGCTTTCTTGCTGTGTAGCTTCTGTACATGCATCCCTCGGCAGTTTCAGGGAGAAAAAGCAGAGATCTTCTCATAAACTCAGGCAGTGATTAAAACTTTTTTTTCCCTTCAGAGTTTAAACAGAAATTACAAATAGATTTTGGAGTTAGCATTGCTCTGGCATAGCAAAATCTTCTCACAGCTCTTGTCCTTGGATATCTACAGTCTCATACAGGCGTAAAGGCATTGATGAGTTTGAAGGCCCTCCCTAGAACTGAGAGATGAAAGCAACATTCATGGAGCTGCCTGCTATGAGCCAGTTGAGTATGGCCCATTGAGAGAAAACCAGGCAACCAAATGTTCTGTCTCAGCACTGTGATAGTAGTGTTTCTGTGTGCTGTATGGTTGCAACATTGGACCATCCAGTAAAAATTAGATGGCTCAGGATGTGATGGGGAAGCCTGCTTCACTAACTTACATTAGATGCCTAACTCTCGGATGGCTTATATTATGAGATTCATATCCTGTCTTCTTTCTTATATTGCCCAGATCAGTTCCATAACAGAGTACTTCAACTTACCTATGCAGATATGAAAGGAGAATGAGGCCTTTCCACAGTTAAAGATTTCCTACAAGTAAAGATGGAATACGAGATGAGTGTTATCTAGGTTCCATACAGCTGTCTGTAATTGTGTAAGTTCTATACACTGCTTAAATGCTACACTTAAGACTTTTAATAGCATTAAAAGACATTGTCACCCCTGTTAAGAGTGATGGCTGCTCCACTGTAGAGTAAGAGTTTGTGGCTTCTACCCTTCCTACTTCCACTTTAAAACTTTGACTTTACGTTCAGAGTGTCAAAGGAACATTGCATGAACTTAACAAAAATGTGGTTTCCATTTGAGTTTGCAATTTAAATTTGTGGCAAAAAGTATCTAAACTATGATAGATGAAATAAAGTAAGGAACTGTTTTTTTCTAATTCTTTTCAAAGACTTGACTTTTTGTATGCTGATCTGATCATGCCAGGAGAAAGAACCAAACTTTAGCTGGTGTAGGTGGCCTCATTTTCTTGGGGACAGAAGTTCCAGAAGTCTCTGCTGGTGCACCCTGTCCCTGGGCAGAGACATGGAGACATGTCTGATTTAATGCTGACAGTCCTCTACATTCCTATGCATACTTTAAGTCTCATTGCTTTTCTCATTTGGGCTTTTCCCACAACACTGGGGAAGAAGCATTTCTTTTAGTGGAAAATGTGATTGTGGTAATGTAAATTATCAGCAGACTGCAGGCATAGCTTGCTCTTTTCTAAAACTGTAACTCACTTTTATTCAGTACTTAACATTGTCCATTTAATTCAGCACTGACGTTTTAGGCAAGTTTCTAAAGCATCAGTTACGGTTGCATTATCTAACTTCAACAGCAAAAAAGAACACAAGTGAGGCAATGTTTAACTTGAAAGCAGCAATAAGAGCCCATATGCTTATTAAGCACTAATGGAGGAATCCTACAAAGTTATTTCTACAGTTGCTTCCCAAACTAGAAGTATGCATTCTTTGAATGAGAACAGAGAACTCTTTCCCCAGGGGGAACCATTTAGCATCTATTATTAAGCTTAATGTGGTTCAGAGAGATAGGTTGGCCAGTGACAGATTGTTCTATGAGTGAAGTCGTTTTGACGTGTAGTTATATATCTTTCTTCCTGCTGGATTAAGGCTTTTAAATCTGGATTTATTTAAATAAAAAATGACAGAGCAGACAATTTATTTATTCATAGACTAACTGTGGGTGAATCTTGTGCAGACAACACAATCAAGAGTCTATGCCAGTCAACTGAGATTTGTGTTAAGAAATTGTGGTTCTCTGAACTTTTGCTGTTTTAATAAAACTGAAAATGAAATTTCTTTTCTATCCAAATGAACTGTTAATGATCTAAGATAAGATCACTTCATAAAGCATACTAAATCATGCATTTGTAGGTTGACTTGGTACTAATACATATTAAAATACCCTATAGTATCTGGAAAAGTACTGAAATAGTTGTTTCTGAATTCTCAACTCCATCCTAACATTTGTTGTGAAATATTTCTTTGTATCCAGAAACAAAATTCCCTGTGCAGTTTTCTTGTATTTGCTGGAAGAAAAAATTAATAGACCATTCAAAAAGAAACAATCTCAGTGAGCAAAGAAGCAAATAAATCATCTGTGAGTGGCTTATGTCCCTGAGCAGTCATTTGTACCAGCTAGCCTATGGGGGATAGAATTATACCCCTATCTGCTGATTTGATTAGGCTTAGGTAGAGCCACTTCATCCTGAGGAAGCCAGTTTGCCATAGCTTGCTGGGTGGAGGTCATCCAAAGGCAACATTAGAGGAGAAGACCCGCTTGAGGCAGAGAGAGCATCTGAAGAGATCGGGAACTGACAAAAAGGTTAGTGGCTGTAATAACCGCCTGGGATTCACAGACTGCTTCAAATGAGAGTGGAACAAGTATTTGCAAAAGATGAAATTTGCTCCTGTGTCCCTGAAGTGCAGGTTAGCTGGCATTTGTAGAGAAAATCTGCAGAGGTTTGGAGGGAAATGAAAGATTGTTTAGAAGGTTTGAGAAAATGATAAGACTGGTCTTGGGACAACAGAGAAGACTTTCTTGCTACAGACTGCTGTTTCAGGAGCAAAACCTACTTAAGCAGCAATAGATTCTCTGCTCCATATCTGCTGGGCCCACTCACATGAAAACTTTATGGAAAGATCATGAGCATTTGTCTCCCAGACATATATAATACAAAGTTCTTCTGCAGAAAGAGACAGATGACTGCAGATTTCAGGGGAATAAATTTTCTTCTTTGCTTTTCCAGTTTATTGCAAGGGTAACCATCACATAACTGTTGCCTCAAATTTTTAAACATCAGATTCAACACTATTCAATTTGGGATAGTCCACTGTGACATTACAGGGTTTTTTGTGTTAATCTCTACATTCTTCCACTACTACCCCAGTGTTATGATTACACATCCCCGAATTAAAACAATGCTGACAGACCTCCCTAAAGTCATTACCTACACAGTGCTTTGGATCAGGGCCCAATGAATTGCAATTATTTGACGTGTGGTTTTTTTAAAGCTGACATCTTTAAACAATAGACCAAATCCCTCCGTACTCTATTAGGCAAAACCCTCTTGGCTGCAGTGAATAAAATCTGTAGGCTGTGGCTCAATGCCACGTGTCTGAAGCAAAGCATAATAGGTTAACTGAATATCTTTTGAATTGGTACTTAACTTCTCATAGGTGCTATCAATCAGCTTAAAAATGAAAACAAGGACTGAAATGTTAATATTACTTACTTTTGTTCTGTAACAGTGAAATAGCCAAACAACCTCTCTAAATGGAGAAAATCTCATCATTGAACAAGGCAGGGGTTGCTGTTTTGAGATCACGGATTTTCTTCTTTTAATCAGAGATAGGAAGAAAATGGGTAAATGCATTCATTTGTAGATTTCATACAAGTCTGCTAAAATTTGTTCCACAAAGCTTTGAAATATAGATATTGTAAAAAGCCAGACTGTGAGAAGCATGGGGACCGACTGAACTATGCATTCCCAGGATCTTTGGGTATATTGCTAAGTACAGCAGTGTACATTAAAGTATTACCTCGTGTTTAAAAGATACTATACTTGGGTGAATCTCATCACTAAAGTCTGATCCATGAAAAAGTGTATGGTATATGAATTTAATATACCAGATTAGAAGGTACCACGAAATGCAATGGGTTTATATTGATTGATAAATAACAGCCCTACAGGGAGTTTAATGCAGAGCTTGCTTGTACCCAGGCTTGGTTCATTGCCTTTGAGTCCTGATTTTGGAAGCTACTTTAAGCATGCAGTTTTGTATGTGAACAGTCTCCTTGAAATCACTAGGGACAACTATCAGTCTCATAGCAAGCTTCATGTTCTCCCCCTGCAACTGAAGCCTACTGCAGGCGTTTACATAGAGGCTTGATTTTATGCCTTGTGTGCTTTCATTGACTTTGATAGGATTATTTGACCCAAGTTAAGCACATAGTTAGTTGTCCATATGGATCTGGGATTTAATATGCTAAGCAAAGTCTCTGCTTCCATTCATTCCCCTTCTCCTGAGCTGCAAATTTCACCTTTTTTTATTAGGCATATTCTACCTGCTGCAAAATATTTTTCCCATTCACAGTTACAGCTGAAAAATGATAATAAAGAACCATGTATTATCCTGTGCTTGCATACCTTTCTAGAAACGTGGAGTGACAGCAAGAAGACCACAGCTGATGAAAAAAAGTAAGGCATGGTTATTGGGCTGCACAGCTAAAAAGCTATCTAAATAGTACGGGTCTTAATTTTTTTTGCCTGCATTTGGGTTATATTTCTAGAATTCCATTTGTGCTTCATGATGAAAAATAATATATATTTAGTCTTAATTACAGTTCACCACTTGTTAACTTTCAAGTAGTATTTTAGTGATTTTTTTATTACTTTGCTACATGAATTAACACATATATGGAGTCAAAATACCATTTGGAATGGAGGACTAGGAAACTGACTCTGCCAAAAAATTAGAAAGTTGGATAAAAAAATATCGACATATTGACTGTAATCAATAATCGTGAAAATTTTAAAAGTCACTCCAAAAGAAGAAATATATGCTCTCTTTATCTGCTGGCAACATTCTGCTCTCAGCTGCTGTTATAACTTCAAAATAATCCTCATCTGAGTGGAAGAGAATTTTTTCTGTTTCTCCGCAGAGTGACTGTTATCCTCTTGTTCCTCAGTGTGATGCATGTCACAAAAAAAGAAACCAAAGGATTTATTTTACTACATATATTTTCCAGTCTCACCAAATCTGGAAATCACTTTCAGAGCAATCCTGTATGCTCACAAAACTGTACTCAGTTAAAAGATTATTGTGACATTATTATTATAAATCACTGGAACAACAACTTGCCAAATGAACCATTAAAAGCAAACCAGATTCACTGAACCACAATAAAATTCATTAAAACCTGCTTGGGGCAACATACAGTCTTTGAAGGTCTTTATCTTTTTAACCATTCATCTATTCTGGCATCTGTGACAAAGTCCTCCACCTCTCTTTTGTTTCATTTGAATGTAAATATTCATTTCAAAAAATCCAACTTCCCTTTAGTGACGATGCTGATGTGTCACTGTTAAATCAGATAACCTACTGTCATACAGAAGAATGGATTAGGGGGGAAAAAGAGTCTTTATACTATTAAAGGAAGGGATATCATATTCCTTCTGCTTTGGTGACTCTTCTCGAGTCTTTTGTCTATTGCTCTCCCTCACGATCTGTGAATACTTCTCTTTGGGTCATCTGTCTTAAGGATGCACTTTCAGAGATGCTAAACCATTACTCCTCCAGGTGACAAAAAAGGAGGTCCAAAAAAGATTCCCATAAATGGAGGACCCACAATTGCCACTGTGCAAAATGTTGGCACTAGCTTGCCAGTGCCTTGGCTCATGTGTCAGACTTGCCTTCTAGCTTCTGCAAAGGCTTTTTCTTATGCTTTTGCTTCATTTTAGTTGTTTGTATTCATGCATTATACAGCTTTGTCAAGTCAGTGGTGGTGAATCAAGGCCCTGTAACCCTGACTGCCATTCAAATACATGTGTTCCTTCCTCCCAGGACACTTAAAATGGTCACAGCATGAGATGAGTAACAGCAGATGACTACAGCAGACAGTAGGAGAGACCTGAACTAACACTGCAATACAAAAAACACAGCTTGTATTTGCAGATAGGGAACTGAAACCATTTTGTCCAAATTCTTATGGGATTTGTGGCAGCACCACAGCTCAGACAAAACAGTCCCATGTCTGTTCTGCATCTTTAATCAGGAAGCAGTGGTGGTGTTCTTCCTGGACTGGGTCCTGTGACACTTCACCCTCTCTTGGTCTCAGTGTTGTCTTATATTTTGCTGTATGTATCTCTTTCCTTTTGTTCTTCTGTGCCTCGTGTTATACCATGCATACATCTTTTTTTCCCTTTCATCACAGAATTTGTAGCTTTTGTTTCTTGGACTGTGGTGACCTGGAAGCTATTTGTAGTCTGAAGCACTGGCTTTGGGACTATATATATTTCACGTTCAGTCACCTCTGGGATTTTAAGAGATTGATTAGGTTTTCATTTGCCATGCTATGATCTTGCTGGTATTTTCCAAATTCTGTATTCCTGCAGATCTTAATTTACAGGTGGTATTGCATAAATAAAAGACTAGATAATGAAAGCATAAAATTATTATCAAGCAGACAGAGGGCTCTGTTAAAGTGTAGTTTGAACCTTCGTAATTCAACCATTTATGAACACCGTGTAATGCAGGAATTAAGCAGCTATGTTCTAGTTCCCTTGTTGGTATAATTTGGGAGAAAAATATTATTTTCAACAGATTAGAGAGACTTACACCAGATTTTGGCCCAGAGTTGTCTGTTTGGCTAATGATGTTCTATCTCTTTTTATCTGTTTTCAATAACTTTCATTAAACAAATGAACAGCAGCATTAGGTATCTTTCTGTATTCCTATCAACTTTATAATTAACATGTATCCATGGGGACTGCCTCATGTTAGTGAGGCAAGGTCTTATCTGAAGGAGAATCTTTTGTATCTATTGAAGCAGCCGTTAGAGTGGCTGCATACCTGGCTGAATCAATTAATCATTTCGTTAAACAAAAATGCCTCTTAGCTATGCTAATCAAAAGCTTGCTGATCTCAGTTTCTCCAAACAACCTCCTGAAACCTAAACAACCAAACAAAACACTTCAAGACTAATAAACAAGCCTTGCTATCATAAATAGGCTATACTTTATTAAGAAGAAAAAAAAAAGATCTGAAAGTGATTTCATCAGCTTTATGAATATATACCTTTAGGGATGATAGACATTAGCAAAACAGACGTCTCTGGTGATCTTGCCTGAAGGCTCATGCTGACTAAACACACAGTTTTTGTTTTCTGTACCATTTTGAATGTGACATAAAACAAGCTTTTTCTGTGTGCTTTCTGTTCTTCACTGAATGTTTGTGGGTGAAGGGAGTAACTTCTGTTGGCTGGACACTGAACGCTGGATCCATGTCCTTCCCATCAGGGCCCAAATACAAGCTGAGGGAGTTTACGTGTGTTTGGCTTCCCTGGGAAAGCACATGAACACATGCTAAGCAGAGAATTTGAATTGGGGCGGGGGGGGAGGAACATATGATACAGGTGATAATACAGCAAGTAGGCAGTAACTGAGATTTTAAAAAAAAAAAAAAGTGTTTGAACATCATAAGAACTGGTCTAATAAAGTTAATCTACTTGCAAAATGGTTTGTGACATAAGGACCTCTGTTGCCAGGATGGTGCCTTGGGAATGTTTTACTAGCAGGGAGCACTCACCACACAAGCACTGATCGCTTCAAAGAGTGTGAAGAGTCAGCAGTGACTGCAGGCCAGCCATTCCCAAATGCCAGCCTGGACCGCTGCCTGCCCGAGATGGACAGATCTGCAGTAGAAGTGAAATCCATGTTGGCCATTGGATCTTGGATAGTGAAACATCAGCCCTGGCTAAAATCTCTTTCAAGGTGTGTAACTGAAAAACTCAGGCTACCTCAGGGCACAGATGCCCTGTTCTATTTTATGAACTAGCGGACAGATTATTCTGAAGTTACCAACTGTGAGGATCTAGAACATGCAATGTAAACCAAAAGCCAGTCAGCAGCTTTTCAGTATAACCCTTACTAATTGGAATAACAGAACAATACGTAACAACCTTGTTTTCCTTGGGAAGTGCAGATTTTGCTTCTGCAGGACTTGTCTGAGAAATTAACCAAAATCTGTTCAGAATGTCTACTCTGCTGACCCAGCAGAGAGCATTAGAGCAGATCTCTATACTGACATAACATGTTCATGTCTGTCACTGCATGTAATTGCATTTGTGTGTGGGGAGACGGTCAAGAAAATTCAATTCAAGAAAAAAGAAGGCAGGAAGTCTCCAGCGGATACTGGACATATGCATGGTGGTACAAGTAAGCAGAGTAAGCCAGATGTTAGGTATGTGTAGACTGAACAGGTAATTCATGCTTTGTTATGCACAGGAGAGATATTGAACATTACAGACACTGAAGGATTGCATATGAAAAATTGTTTCTCTCTGAGTGATTGGCTGCTTGTTTGCAGCCTCTTAAAGTATAGATGCGTTGTGCACATGGCCTGTGTTTGCACAGGTGTTTATACATAGAGATGGCAGTAACCTCCAGGGATGATATGTGGAATGCATTTCTTTATCTGGCATATAGCATCCCAAATGACATCATCTCCCCAGCTTGAAGTGAAAGCTGGGAGACTTCTCCATCCTGAAGAATGGAGCTTGTATTTCCCTCGAAGGATTATCATATTGCCAGAATCCAGTTTTCTTTCAGGCTTTCTGATATTGACAGTGTAAGATACAGATATGTCTACTACAGATAGAAATCTTTGTAGAAGGAAAATGGGGCAATGCCTTAGAAGTCTGCTGAAATATGCTCAGCAGGATAATACTTATGGGGACAAAAAAACAAAAATCACTGCTTTAAGAAATTGCTTTTATGAGGGAGAGTGGAGAGGACGGGTAGGTTAGTTGGTAGGCATACAAAATAATGTGTAGGAAAGATTATGTTTATCTGTGACATACAGTCTCATCACCTAGATCTGTTCTCCCTCTTACACACACACTGAGTCAATGAACCTTGTTTTGGAAAAGATAGGAGATCTGACTTCTTACAAGCGTTCTTTTTCCTCAAATGTGGAAAATGATGCAAAATACTCTGGGGTTTTTTTTGGTAAAAGACTCTTTCTTCCATCTTCTCTTAGTGTGGTTTACTTCTCTTACTGTTCTTAACCACTTCCATTCTGCTTTTTTCTTTCCCAGAGGTTGGCCATTGCTTCCAGGAGAGGGCAGCAACCAAGCATAGAAACTGCACACCTGGCCATACAGTAGATCACATGGGAATTTAATCTAAGGAATCATTAGCACAGAAGTTCAGTGTCTCACTGTAATTACTGCTGAGTGCACTTAGCCTGCTGCCAGTTTGCTATCACTGCAAAAGCAAACCTCAGGATTGTTCTCTTTTCTTTGTATTTTCTTTCAGCCAAAATAAATTAGTCCAAGCTTTTGCTGAATCATTTGAAAATAAGTTCTATGCCATGGAAGCATGATCAAATGCCACACTTGCTAATGGAGAATGCATATGTAGAAGGCATAGACCTTGTACCCCTGAATTTCCATACTTGTAGCCTACAAGTGACTAAAAAAAAAAAAAAAATGTGTAAAGCTATATTATATCTTTATTTCCATGTGTAAGACATTTTCATTGTTCATGCTGTCACCCTCCTACTGTAGACTGTGTAACTGATAACACATTGCCCTACTCTTTAATAAGCAGCATTTGCTCTTAGTTTTTGCACAAATCCACCACTCCTGTAATAACCAGAGCCATATCCTTCATGTATGAGGCAGTGTGACTATCGCATGCTCCTAAAGACACATTCTTTCCAAATGTTGACTGAATCCTGGCTGAATCTGTTTTAGAAGCAAAAGTAATCTGGTTGTTTTTAATATGGATAATTATTTTTCACCTCAGGATCGGCTGCAGTGTTTTGGCTCCTCATCTCTGGAGGCAGATGGTTCTACTGTCCATATTTTTGAGACCATAACATTAAAACAAAATGTTCACAGAGGATTTTCGCTTGTTGAGGGAAATATCACGGCCCTATGGAGACACAGAGAGGGAGGGTCTGTTTGGGCTTTGTTTTACTGTATAACAAGAACACTGTTGCTCCCTGTGCCTCTGTTCTTTCCATGTCAAACAAGGATATTGCTTCTTTCTCCAATCTTTGGAAAACAGTTGAAGTTCTAGTAATAAAATGAAACTAACATTTAATGACAGAAGGAAAAGGAGCCAGTCTCAAACACATTGTGCAGAGCTGAAAGGGGTTAAAACTGCAGAAAAAACATGACATAGTGAATATGAGTGGATTTATTTAATTGATTCCAGCTGCATGTACTGTACTTAGAATTCAGTGGATTAATAATGGCTTAACCTCAAGCCTTGTGCATTAAAAAAAGAATAGCTGGGAGGCAGACTGAGACCTAGTTGTGAGAGATCTTGACTGGCTTCTCAGGGTAGGCAGAATTGAGAGAATTTCAAGGCCAAAAATGACATGTTCAGCCACTCTCAAGCCTGGATTGCTTTACATTGTAAATCTCTCTGGCTGATGAAGGGGAAACACCCATGATCTCCACAGGTGACCCTGCTCATTTATCCTCAGTTAGAAGGATGCATATTTTATAGGGAAGAAGATTAAAGCAGAGGAGGGAAATCACAGAAAAGGTGACTGGTAAGATCATGCAAGGCACACACTGTTCTCTTTGCATGTACTGCTGCTTTTGTACTCTGGGGCCTGATTCTGCCACAGACTTCCTGTGTAACCTGGGGTAAGGCCTTGAAGCCCAGATTAATTTAAATACAGATCTGATTGCCTAAATTTCCCAGAGGATATGAGCCTTTGGATGCTCTGTCATGCTACAGTTAAATCAGTCTGGCAGCTGCTAAGAGTGATAGGCCCCTTACAGCCCCACTCCCACCTATGGGACTTTCTCGGGTCTGTAAACGGTGTTAACAGAAATAAAAACTCAGCTCTTCTAACCTTCTTTGTGCAAAAGGAGGGAGCTCATGTAAGTTTAGCTCAAGTTGTGCAGACAACAATTAAAAAAAAATCATGAACCAAACAGCAAAGGTTATCTGTTTAACTTTCTGACCTAGCTATGTGCTGCGCATCAGATCACCTCCCCAGAGCTGACAGCATCGGCCTTATAATACTGCTGGGAAGCGGGCAGTCCTCGTGTCTGGGTCTCACTGATTTCAGCTGGAGGGAGAATGCTCAGATCACACAGGCAATGGATGAGTTTTGATGCTGTGATCCCTTTGTCAACACCTTTAGCAAAGGACCTCCCTTTGCAGGATAGGAACCATCTCAAGAACTGAGATCTGAGCAGATGGGCTGTTCCATCTGTGGTAGCTGGTGGGTCTCCACCGAAAAAGGCCTGACTAGACTCAGCATATAGTTCATTAGGGAAAGGGACCGGAATCTATGCTGATAGGGTGCTTCTCTACATGCCACACTGATATGAGAGCTATATTAGTCTCACTCTAAAAAAGTAACAAACAAAATCCAAGCCAAAGCCATACAGATAGTCTAAATACCTTAGGCAACATGTTACAGGCTTTGGTATCCTTTTTTGTGAGAAGAATATTGTGAAGGCAAGAATAAAAGTTAATGCTTACTAATGTACACATGGTGCAGAGTATTCAGGTATGCAGTTACTTTTGAAGTGAATGGTAAGCTGGTGACTAAATAGCTTCTGTGCCTTACCAGTTAAATCCTATTTTCAAAAAGACTAGACAGTGTGGGGAGAGAGGGTGACATTTCCCAAGATATCTTAAGGCCAGAAGTTAGGCCAGGTTTTCAAATGTCTTTGAGCATCTTGTTCAAATCTTTGAAGATGAAGCAGCTAAATGCCTTGCAGAATCTGAGTTCAGTCGTATTAGAAAATGGGACATTGAACTGAAATTAGTTTTAAGTACTTTTGAAGAGTTGTCCCAATGTTCACTTGCTTTCTCTTGGTTGTATCTGAGTGAATTCACCTGTTGCAAAATAAAGCAAGGGGCTTGGTTCTATAAATGATTCCCTCAAAAACTCTGTCACTACTGACAATTAAACTAAATTATTCGAAAAAGAAGACAGTCTCTGGTTTTCATGAAGTGAGTCTGCCAATGATGCAAACAAGTCACTCAAGCCAAAAAAAATTGCAAGTTTCATCACTGTCTATCACTTGCATGTGTTTGGGACAGTCTGAACTGGTAACTCCGCTCTGGAAAGGGGACACATATAGAGTTGAGCATAAAGTAAATGCTTGATCCCTTTTGTTTTGCACATGCTCAAAAGCACATGTATATATTTCACTAAAGAGAGATGGCTACCTCTCAAAGTTGTACTTAGCTGAAGCATTAAAGTAGGGCAGGAGAGAATGGTTTCTTCTAATCATACAGGAAGTCATTTATTGTTTCACTGTGATACCTTGAGAAGATTTAACCTTTGACAGTTTTCCAGTTCCTAAAATGGGAATGAGAACATTTAACAGTCTCAGTGAAGTATTGCAATGGTAGCTAGTTAAAAGCTGCAAAACATTAAACATTGTGAATTAGTTGGATGAATTAATGAAACAAACAGTTAAATCAATTACATGAGTAAATAACATGGAAAGAGGAATCCCTGAGGCATTTCATTCACCACAACAACTACATTTGGCTGCTTTCCCTCCATCTACTGTTTGTCTTCGTAAATTGTGAGATTCTTGTGAGAGGCCCTGTGTCTGTTCTCAGCAGTACCACAAGAAAATGCCACCAAATTGAAATAATGCTGTAAAATATATCAGTCAAGGGAATCAAAAGTGTGAAAACCTTATTGTTTGAACATCTTCATAAGTATCTGAGTGTGTTCATGCTCCCAGGGCCTTTGTGAGATAAGAAAGTGCTGTTATGTCCATCCCACCTGAAGACAGAGAGTGGTGAAATGTCAGCAACTGCRTCAGAGTGAGGAAATCCCAGAAATCCCAAACCTCGGTGGCGTACCTCAGACCTTTTGCATAGTCAGGCTATCCACAGGAGGTCAGCAGATATGACACAAGACCTACAGTGGGGCACTTCTGAACTGATAGGATACCTTGAGGCACCCCAAGTAGCACTACATGGCAATGTTTAACACTTTATGCATGTGTTTAGCACTCCATGTCTATGTTTAGGCACCTTAAACCTGTTCTACAACCCATCCTGAAAAGGGTGGCAGAAAAAGTGACCTTTTGGAGAATTATGAGTGCCAGGGGATGTAGCAGCAATCATCTTCATTTTCACTTGGTTAGCTGCTGATGTAGGCTCCCAAAGCTCATAGAATATGTGAGGTCTCATTTTATTTTGGAAGGAGCAGAATTCCAAAGCAACTGCCAAAGACACCAGGTTCCTGCATTTTAGATTGAAAATAAATAAATTTATTAACTTGCCGAGCATCAGTTAGCCTTCTGTTCTCTGTCCTTTACTCTGTCATGTTTCACCACCTCCTGCTATTTTCTTGTGGTACTTGTTGTTATCACCATTACTTATTATTCCTGAAGTTCTATCAGTGTGCTCCAGGCCAGATGGATATGCAAGAGGGCAAGTGCATTTCCTTACCGACCCAGGGAATCACTGCTGTCTCACTTTCCTTGTGAGTTTCTCAAAGACTTCATAACAGTGTTTCCAGAACAACTGCAGTTCAGATAAAAGGTTCACAAGGCTTTGAGTGATGTTCTGACATACTGACACAAGTTATCTTTTCCACTGTGCTGCTTTGAACAGGGCATTGCTGTTCGCAGCATGGTCGCACTGTCCATCCCTTCTTGAGCTAGCAGTGGTTTAAGCACTGAAACTCTCAAGGTCACACTGGAAGATCAGCAGGTGGATTTAGATATGCTCTTCTATCCAGCTAATTTATCCTGAAAGAAGGCAACTGAACTCAGTTAAATTTCACCTATTGCCAGGAAGCTACTTTATAGGTGTACCCCTGCAGGAGGCAAAATCAGCCTCAGGTGTCACTCAGCCACATCCACTTGCAGTCATGTGAAGGAAAGTAGGGCAGGCCTTGGGCAACAGAAGAACCCACTTCCCTTGGATTAACTCTGTGCAACTCCATGACTCTCAAGCCTAATTAAAACAATATCTCATTCCACTGGCTGGGACCATGCTCACAATAAACACCCAGTGTTCACTGCTTTTATTTATTTAAATGACTCGTGTTCATTATTTTCTTCCAGTCAGACCACTCAGCTTCTTCTTTTCCAATAACCTGAACAGTGCCAGGAAGCAGGAAAAGGTACCGTCTTGTGATCCTGTACTGTTAAATTTAACATGTAAATTTAGCATGACAACTAGCATTCTTCCAGACAATTTGCAAGTAAGATTTTGGCCTTAGCATGATAAAGAGACTATTCCAGATAGTTTAGGTGCAGGCACCCTGTTTTCTTGGTGAAGGAAGTTTGGCCATGAGGGGTTGGCCAGGCCATGCAGTCTAGGCTAAGGCTCAGGAAACAGGCTCTTATTTCATTTAATTTTACATAGTCAAGTTTCTTTTTTTTTTTCTTTTATATTTCTTTCTAGCTTTGTCAGGATAGGCTAAAACATTTAGCAGTCTAGTCAAAGGGAGGAACACAAAATTCTGACTCAGGTAATGTATATATTACTGATTATAATGGAGGTAGGACTATTTATGGTCCAAAGCTTTACTGCTCCTGAAGTTGCTCATGTAAAGATTTGGAAATCAATTATAAACCCACAGATATTTGTACATGTGGATACAGTAAAAATTGATATTATGGGCCTTCTGCATTGGACTTCTGTTTCCAGAAGGCACTTCTTGCTATATGGCTTTTGTGAGCTCTGCACAAAAGCAGTCCCAAGGCCTCCAACTATGCATTGATGTGCTGTCAATGTTTCAGCAAGGTGCTACCACAAATAATCCTTGTCTGTATTGTTAATATCTTTTTTTCTTCCAGTTAGGCTTTTCATGTCTCATAAATTAGCAGAAGGAACCGTGTTTGGTAAGCAAGATTATGTACAAGTCCTGGAAATGTGTGCTATTTCTGAGGAATTAGCCTGTGTTATTTAAAACAGAGATAAAGATGAGTCCCAGAAAAGTGTGGTCTGCCCTCTCAAGGGGATATTATACTTCTAAATAGCTGGGAGGAGTGGTGTCTTCTCCAAAAGCAGAGTAATTACTTTCCAGAAATAGTTTTGAGAGCCCTGGGGATGTTGTCTCTAATAGGAATGATTTAGTATCATTCCTATAGTATCATAGTATCATTTAGAAGGAAATGATATATATATATATGTATATATAATGTATCATATATGCACAAACATATATCCTATACATGCATACACACAAGCACACATATACCTACATACATATACATATATATGTCATATGTGTGTGTTTAGGTATATGTATGTATATATATCTACCCTTTGTGGGGAAATAGGTTCAATCTTCCTTTTGGCATGTGTCAGAATCCAATACCCTCTGGCCAGCTTCTTTTAGATACTCTACATGTGGTTTAATGTTTAATATCAAATTTACTTATTACTTTGAAGTAATTTGACATTACATGGGATTTTGATTCAGCAGCATGATACAGCAATATACTGAAATCACAATAGAAGTATAAGTTACATTTAGCAGAATATAGTAATTGTCATACGCAATTGAGTCACAACACAAATGTGATTCCCATCACCAGTCTCTAACATGCTTACCATCATGATGCTGGGTGTCCCCAGTCACAGGAAAAGGAATACATGGGTTGAAACCAGCTCAGACCCATTGCTGTCTTTGAAGCTCTTCTATTAGTAACTCAGATTTTATACTCTATGTTGGGCTGAGCCACGTATACCCCCACACCCCCAGCCCCTGCCGGTCTGGCTAACTCAGGGAGACAGTCACACACTTTTGATTAACTCAGGGAGAAACATTTTTACAGTCAGTTGATCCACTCAACTGACATAGTCCTTTCTCTAAAGCAAAGGCCACCCTCCAGTCCTCTTTGTGTTGAGATAAATTCAGCTTGCTTTGCAGCAGCTGTAGTCAGTCACTCTTTACATTCTTCCCTGAGCTTCAGGGTCATATCTCCCTTGCCCATCTCCCATGAGCCTTCTGCCATTGTAGGGGTTTATTGATCAGTCACATTGCGGACAAAGAATTCCAGCTAACAGCTATGAGAGACTTCAGGAAACCCCTGTGGTTCATGACTGGATCCATCCAAAGCTCCCTCTTTAAGTGTAGCTGTGATTCAGGGCATATCCAGTCACTAGTGGTATCTCCCAGGAGTGGATCCTGGGGCCAACACTGTTTAACATCTTCATTAATGACTTGGATGATGGGACCAAATGCACCCTCAGCAAACTTTCAAATGATACAAACCTGAGAGGAGCAGCTGATAAACCAGATGGTTGTGCTGCCATTCAGAGGGACCTCAACAGGCTGGAGAAATGGGCAGAGAGGAACTTCATGAAGTTCAACAAAGGGAATTGCCAGATCCTGCCCCTTGGGAGGAATTACGCCATGCACCAGTACATGGCTGGGGGCCAACCAGCTGGAGAGCAGCTTTGCAGAGAAAGACCTGGGAGTCTGGTGGACAACAAGTCCACAACAACATAAGCCAGCAGTGCACCTCTGTGGCAAGAGGGCCAACGGCATCCTGGGCTGCATTAAACAGAGAATTGCCAGCAGGTCAAGGAGGGTGATCCTGGCCCTCTGCTCAGCCCTGGTGAGGCCACATCTGGAGTGCTGGGTCTAGTGCTGGGCTCCCCAGTACAAGAAAGACATGGACATACTGGAGCTAGTCCAGTGAAGAGACACAAAACAATTAAGGGACCAGAGCATCTCTCTTATGAGGAGAGGTTGAGAGAGCTGTGATTGTTCAGCCTGGAGAAGATAAGACTGAGGGGGGATTTTATCAAGGTTTGTAAATATCTGAAGGGCAGGTATAAAGAGGATGGGGCCAGATTCTTTTCAGTGGTGCCAAGTGACAGGACAAGAGGCAACAGGCACGAACTGAAACACAGGAAATTCCACTTGAACATGAAAAAACACTTTTTTACTGTGAGTACTGAGCACTGGAACAGGTTGCCCAGAAAGACTGTGCAATCTCCATCCTTGGAGATGTTCAGAACCCACCTGGAAATAGTCCTGGGCAACCTGCTGTAGTTTACCCTGCTGGAGCAGGGCGGTTGGACCAGGGGATCTCCAGAGGTCCCTGCCAACCCCAGCTATTCTGTTATTCTGTGAGATGTTCAGTGCTTACAACACATCACCAACATGCTAGGCAGCTAGAGTAATAACTGCACTGGAGTGAAAGCTTTTGTACCTCCTAGGAATATCTAAGCATAAAATCTCTCATGATTCTGGACCCAAACTCTGTGTGTCAGCACATGCTAAATACTATGCTACACTTTATTAGCTCAGCTGTACTACTTATGCCAAAATCAGATTTTGCCCAGTTGGGAGTGTGCACCTTTTGTTGTGATAGCATTCTCAGGCTTCCACCTCTGACAGCTATTTGGAAGAGCATTTGCCAGCTTGTCTAACAGCAAAGGTCTCCAAGCAGAGCTGAAAAAAATGCCACAGAAAGCAGCCCATACAGGAAAGTCTCTTCCCCCCACACACCTTTTTTTTTCAGCAAATGCTACTGTTTCATGTCCGATTCATGATGGGCTTTCAAGAGAGAAGATCTCATCTTGATCCAGTTTCCTGTGGGCAGTTTTCTTTACCAAAAGAAAAAAAAAAGGGGGAGGGGGCACCAGAACAGAATTAGCCTGGTGAGACAGATTCTGCCACATAAGAAAGACTCGTCTTCCATATTTTTCTATCCTCAGCCAGAATA
Source organism: Apteryx rowi (assembly GCF_003343035.1). Classification (NCBI taxonomy): domain Eukaryota; kingdom Metazoa; phylum Chordata; class Aves; order Apterygiformes; family Apterygidae; genus Apteryx; species Apteryx rowi. The sequence goes on along the minus strand of NW_020448108.1, from coordinate 3,246 downwards.
ATTTGAGATTTTAAGGCAGGAAGAGACTCCCACCACCTGAGACATGCCTGAGTGGTCAGAGCCAGCAGATCCACAGCACAGTTCAGACCTGGGTACATGCTGGTGCAGTCTGTCTTCTCCAAACCCTCTGCCCTGCTTGCAGGCTTGCCCTGCTCACCCTGCTTCCTCTTCAAACAGATGTTCCCCATGATACTCTCTGCATAAACAATCAGCTGCTCCTTCTCCTTCAGACAAAAGTCTCTGGGCTAGACGCGGTTTGGCCCACAAACGTCCTGTTGGACTCACTGCTGTAATCTGCATACTTGTATAAAACAGAGCAGTGAACTTTACATGATCTTTTCTGCAGACAGCCCACAATTTCTGCCCTGAGTCACAGCAGGTCTTTTAGGAAGACTTACAGACTGTCTTTGAAGGTCTTGATTAATCTGAGAATCTCCCCTGTCTTGGCGTTTTGTTCCAATGTAGAATTAACTACTCCAGCTGGGGACGGGGAGAGGACTCTATTTTTCTCTGAGTTTCTCTTGCCTCAGACTTCCCTGTATCACTTACATCAGTTTGACTGAAGCCAAAGAAAGAATTACTGTGAACTGGTCACAGCACTTTTTGCTTCAGAAAGTGACTGCCTACAACTTCTACAAAAAAAAAACAGCATAACCCCCCCCAAACACACACACTCCAACAGACTGCACCAGCTCAATGCTGAAGAGGCAACTGCTCCTGTAAAGTGGGAAGGGACTGCTCATTGACAACAAATATGTATGTCCCACTCTTTCTTCTGGAGTGTGTGGGTTTCCTCCCTCAGGTTTAGGGTGGATAAAGCACAGTGGAACAAGCATACCATCCTTTCTAAACAGCAATGTGCTTTCTGGAGAGAAAACCATTGTCAGGCTTAAAGATGCTAATACCAAAACTCAGAACAAATCTACCAGGGACTTTTGTACTAATTACCTGTACTTGAGGAGGAATCAAAAGTTGAAACCAACACTGCCTTCCCTTCAAGAGCTCAGCAGCCAAGCACAGCTGTGCCAAAGGTACAGTTTAGCTGGCAACACCTCTCATCATCTGTGCTAACTTCTACAGGCACACCAAATTTAGTCAAGCCTCACTAAGTATGAGCTTTCCTTCTGCTATGCCATAACCTCAGGGGTAAGTTTTCAGAGCTGTGCACAAGGACTGAGGCCCATGACATTAAAGGGGGTGTAGCTAAATCCATATGTGCAGCACAGCTGGAGTCTCCCTTGACATTTCTTTAGAATGCAGTCTTTTAATTGCAAACAGGAAATATGTAGCCTTGTTACAGTCAGCAGCTGAAGCTACTTTCTGAGTGTAATACAAGGATTAATCTCACTGCAAAAGATACATGCGTTACACAGCATCTTCAGAAAGAAGCAGCTCAGCTTATTAAAAAATAACACAACTTACGTCAAAACTGCATATGAAGTGAATTTTTAATGCTGCTTTTGATGATATGCTGAGCTTATACTCTCTTATTTCTAAGGATTCATCTATTTCTTAAATCACTTTGAATTCACGGATCAGGAGCTTGACTCTGGACAATGATCCTTATGGCCTTGGCTGCAAGACAGTGAAGATATGCTTTGAGTCTGGGTCATTAGGAGTTCTGGACAAACGGTTCAGAGTGAAGATATACTGGAATGTAAGAAATTGAACTGAATCTAAAATTCAGACTTGTGGGATTTCTCTGGTTACCTGGAGTTCTTCAGTGTATGATTTATGATGATTTTAAGGGCACAATGCAGAGATTTTTCCAGTTGAGGTGGCAGTTTCAAAAGCTGTGGATGCACATGATATTAATCTTTGCTGTCTTTAAAAAACTACTATTACTAGGCAAGTAGTAGAGGCAAGCAGAAGGGTGACCTGCAGAGACAGAAGCCCCGAGGTGTGTCCTATCCACTAATCTTGAAAGATTTTTTCCTAACATATACAAGGGCTTTGATCTCACTTCTGTATTATCTGGGAGAATAAAGCTGTTCATTGCTGCTGCCATCATCCTGACATGGCTTCAAGTGCACAGCAGGACGTGGAGGTGAGTTTTGGTATTCTGGGGTATTCCTTACACACTTGGCACCGACTGCTGCTTGGTGCTGTGGTGGCAGCACAGAAGAGAAAAGAAGAAAAACAGAATCTGACCAGGGCGTAGATGAAGAAGTTCTTGAGACTCTGTTCTCTTAACATCCACAGAAATATCACACTATTTTCTTTAATTACATAATGACACTACATTAGTAAGCACAGGTTATCTTTCTGCCTCCTGCTGTCACAGTATAAAGGATGAAGGCCTGGTTAGCAGCATGAATGTTTTCAGTGGTTTCATCTCTGATGTGAGCAGTTCTACCCTCTGCCTCCATCTTCCAGGGACCAAAGACAACGAGCTACTGTTGATCTTCAGAGGCTGCTGGGAGAAGCACCCCTGAACGCCAGGTTCAGTGTTAAGCAGTGTCCCATCAGAGGCTGGGAGAAGTTCTCTCAGGGTGTCTTCTTTACAGCAGGCACAGCTGCACCCTGCAGGGCTGGCAAGCACACTTGGGAGCAATGCTTAGGAATGTTTTGCCACCTTGTGGCAGTTTACAGGTAAAACAGCTCTGTGTGATGGGGAACTCTCAAACCCCCGGAAAGACGAGGTGTCAAATGAACCGCTTTCAGGTGTGGCTAACTTAGATGGTGACATACTTGACACAGGCAGGGAATGTGGCATCCAGGTGCTTCCTTACAGGTGATCACTTAGATCCCTGCTCTCAGTCCTGGCAGGTCTCCAGGGTTTAGTTTCTTCTCCATGCCTCTTCAGGCTCTGGCCTGTTTGCGCGTGGTCTCCTTTGTGGTGCAGTGACAGCTGCTAAGAGTCTGCAGCACCCCAGAGCTAGCAACGTCAGGTCACCAATGGCTATGCTGATGTTTGTGTGCATTTTGACGCTTCAGGAGCGGCTTTTGGCACTGGAGTGGGGAGAGCAGAAACACATTTCATCTAGTTGGCTATCATGGAGCACCTTCTGACAAAATGAAGGTGAAGCCAGCAACTGACCCATCCATGGCACCTCGTGATGCCCGGCAACTCTCTGAGGCCTCCTCTACTCTCTCCTCTCGCCTCTCCGTGTGCCTGGAGCTTCTGGTGGTGTGCGTGCTGGGCGCCGTGGTGCTCTACGCCTCCCAGTGCGACCGGGAGCTGCTCTACCGGCTGCTGCTGCGGCTGTTGCCCGAGCAGAGCTACGCGCGCCTGGCGGACTTGCT
>NW_020448107.1:0-15124 GCF_003343035.1 Apteryx rowi | reverse complement strand
GCGCGGGGATGGCACAGAGGTGCCGCAGGGGATGGCGTGGGGATGGCACAGAGGTGCTGCAATGGATGGCGCGGGGATGGCGCGGGGATGGCACAGAGGTGCCGCAGGGCATGCTGTGGGGATGGCGCACGGCAGGTCAAGCGTTCAGCCTGATTCCAGCTGCGTGGGGTGGCTGGGGGTGCCAACACATCCCTGCCCAGCCAGCGTGTCAAAGAGCACTCTAAAACATCGAAAATGTCAGCACACCACCAATGGCTCCATTTGCAACGGGAGCAAAACCAGCAAGCGTTTTTTCCCTAGTGGGACCGCAGCGCAGCCACATTCACTGCTCTCAGATAGCCCAGCAAAGCCTTGCCTCATAGCTCTGGGCCTGGGAGTCACCCCCTACGCCATTTTCTCCCCTGTATATTTACTGATGATTGTTCAAATGCTTATTTCTTGGTAGACCCTCATATTCAGGGCTTCAAAATGGCACAAAGCATGTACAGCTACCTTTGAGCAATTGCCAAGCTATCAGCATGGAAAAGAGTACTGTGAAATTTTGAAAATGTCTGGATACTGTCATGGATTATGATTGGGTCATTTTCTTCTAAGGCAACATCATATTTTATATTTGCTTTTGCTATTTTAAGTTTCAGTTGTTGTTTCTGCACTATGATCTGTCAGATACAGAGTATATATAGCATGGTGCCTGAGCAGGCAGTTTGCTGAAAAATAAACATCTCCCCCTTCTATAGGCTGCAAACTGTTGCAAGTTGGCTATTATAGTGTTGTTTCTGGAAACCCCTACACAGCTCCAGGTCATTAATTTACTTTAATAGTCCAGAAGAGGATGGAGCTGCACTATATCTTCAAGCTTGACTTTACATGTTTCCCGCTTAATCAATTACCTCTTCATATCTAAACTCATTCCAGCTCTTTTTGGCATAGTCAGATTTACCTGCATTTTTKAATGCTTCTTCCAAGGCAGCAAGTGATATGTTTACAAGGTAGGTCAAACCCATACAATGTGAATTCTTAATGCTAACACAGGGAAGACAGACATATGCTAAATCCCAGCTGTTGAACAGACAAGGTAATCCAGTCTAATTGGTTTTCTGTCTTCGTTGTCCACACTTTTAAGCACTTGGTAGACTGGGAAGTGACAGAGTAATCATGACAGGAGATGGAAAAGGCTGGTGCAAATTGTGTGTGATTTTTAGAGCCTGAACTCTAAAAGAGAGAGAAATTAAATTGTTTCTCAAACAAGCATCCTCATAAATAAGTATATAAATAAAATTGTCCAGAACATGTGGGAAAGCAAGCTGGTGCTGAGATGTTCCCATCACAACAGTAATGCTGGAACTAGAAGCCCACCAGAAACCAACTATCAGGTTAATACCCTCGGTGAAAAGCAGGGGTTATTATTATAGGTGTGACGCCACACTCGCAAGCCTGGACTGCTTCCTGGATCAAGCCTGCATCTCTGTATAGGAAGTGTTTGCATTGGACCCAAAGGAAACTTTTGAAGAAGGAGAGAATTGGCTTCTACTCTGCAGAAAAAAAATGGGAAAGGTTTGAAGGACTGGGTAACATGAAAGAGCACTGAAAGAAAAAATCTGAGAATGAGAGGAGGAGTTGGGCAGCAGTTAGGTAAAACAGAAAGTGAGAGGGTTGTGTGATAGATTCAAAACAAGAATTTGAAGTCAGAGTAGAGTTTTGTTTGAGAATTCTGTGAAGGAGTGAAGAGAGATGTGCACACAGCACAGACGTGCTATAGACACAGAAGTGGGGGAGCTCTCAGTATTGAACCCAAGGTTTATCATTCTCACCTCTACCACCTTCTAAAATAGCAAATGAATGATGATGATTATAAAATGCTATGTCTGTAGCCTAGTTCAGCTCTTCTCTCCTGCTTGCAAAGCTAATAGTCTCCCACAGTAAAGGAGAAATCTCCATGCTCATTTTGTCTGTGTGGATACTCTCAGCAATGTCAGAACCGGTGACTTTTGTGATGGAGTATGCTGTCTGCTGGGATCATCACTAAACAGATGCCAGAGGATAATCACTGACCTGGATTAGATTCTTGCTGGTAATCTGAAAGAGAAAGGCTTTGATGCTAGTTTGTTATCAACTCTTGAAGACATCCAGTCTCTCTGGCTTGCATTTTAACTTGGAATTCTATAGGGCTGCTTAAGCAGATGTATTTTCAGCACTGAAAAGCAAGGCACCAGTCTCGCATGAGCTGTAAAACGTGCTCAGAGGAGCATTCCACCTGAGGCATGGGTGTTCAGGAGGCTGCAACCACCCTAATCACTCAGTCTGCTTTAAAGAGCGTTGTGAAATCAGTAAAGCTTCGGCCTTTAATATTTTTATTTCTTTAATTCATTGGCGATTCAAATAGCTGGCAGCCGCCCAGCAGAGACACAGGATTTTATAAGTAGTCTGCCTAAGAGGATTGTTTCTGAGGAGGACTGTTATCCTTAATGTAATCAATGAGCTCTAGCTGGATGGTAAAGTAATTGTAAAGGATTGCCCGACAGGCACAATTATTCACTTTAAAAGGTGAATTCCCCTTCTGTTGTAAGTGCATAAGGGAGTGATTCGCAGGATGGCATCTAATAATAATGACTTGATTGTCCTCTGTTTTCCCTCCAAGGCCCAAATGCCTTAATAGTTAACTGTACCCTTGTCATCCTTTTCCTTCTAAATAGTGCAGTACACGAAAGTCCCAATTGGTAATTAGTCAACTGCCCTGCTGATACAAGCACAGGATTGTCAGACACATGATTGCAATTCTAAACGCTAGTATTAATATCCTCTTAGCAACAACATGATAGATTATAGAGCAGTTTCAGCTTGAGTTACCAGGACTCCGGCTCTAGACTTGGATTCACTGTCGCCTGGGGTCTTTATGTATAGTATTTCCACAGTCCAAAGAACCTCCATGTTCCAACTATTGTCAGTGAAATAATTAAGTTTGCATTTTCTAGCACTTGACTTTACTGAAAAGCAATTATTTAAAGGAGTCTGTAATTGTTCAGATCTCTTGACAAGGAGTGTTTGCACTATCAGTTCTCAGAGATAAGCTTTATTAGGAGCACCTTGCTTTCAGAAAGCTATTGTTTCACATACTAAAGAATTGCAAAATGAAAGCAAGCATTTTTCCAAAGTATTTTTTAACAAAATATATAGTAAACTCATTATGTTGCATAAACATAGGTACTGCTTTACTGCTTGTAGCTGATGGAGTCTCTGCTCTGGTAATCTTCCTCTAGAAATAGCCAGTATAGCTGCTTATAATAACGAAACTCATGGTTGTTGCATAATACTAAATTCTGTAGGAGGGGCTCTTATATTTGATCCTAGCCAACATCTAGTTTCTTTCAGTTTCTTTTTTTACCAATAATTAAAAAAAATGCCTTATTCTTTGTGATACATGTAACTGTATTTTAAAAGTAGGGATCAGTGAGTTCTATATTTTTGTCTGTTTTTGAATGTCCTCAAACACTGTAAGTTCAATAGTTCAGGTTGAAAATCAAATTACCAGGTTCACAATGTACTTAGGAAAGACTGCATTAAAGGGATGCACAAAAGGATAAGAAATAAAAATTACAGTGAAGATGCAGTTTGACAGATACTATCTGATAAAGTATAAATACAGATAAACTGAAATAGTAGGAGGAGAGAGAAATATTTTCATTCCATGTTAAACACAGAAGGTGCAATCCTTAGCTTTCATGGAAGAGCTTTACTCTAGGGAAATTGGTGGAGATGTGGGGTATCTCTTCTATATTGTGTTCAAAACTCAGTGTCACTGATGATGGTTTATTTTTTGAAGGCTGCAAAATTTTCTACTCTTAATGAGATTGCCTTCTATTCAATTAAAAGTTACAGTTTTTACAGTAAAAGAGTTTCACCTTTGGAAAAATAACCACCTGATTTTGACTTTCAGGAAAGCACAGAAAGCAAATTTGGGTTAACTAACCCTTGTTTAGAAGTGCTACAGGAGGGTAGCCTGTGATAGAGGCTCACAGATGATCCAGGCAGATAGGAAAAGTCCTCCTTCATTAACTCCAAAAATTCAGAATAACTGTTAATTTGCTGACAAAGACAGCATCCATAACTGATCACTGCTTCACAGCAAGGATTCTGGACCTGAAATCATCGTGACTAAATAAACCTAAGGGCAGAAATCCCAGTTTCAAGCTACCTTTGCATACACGTGGTGGAAGTGTCAGCTAGTCCTAATGATACACAGGTCACAGGGGACCTACTCTAATGCACTTCATTAGAGAAAGCTGTAGCAAAACTTGGCTCTGCCAAGCCACCTTCACTACCTTTAGTTGTGAGAGCTGCCTTGGTGGCCCTGTGACAGCAGCACCCAACTGTGGCTGTTCCCCCGTCGCGGGGCATCAGTCGGAGGGCAGAGGCAGTGGCTGGATTTGCACCTCTGCTTCTCTTCCACTTACTTATAAGTGGTGATAATTGATGCTTATAAGTCACTGTGTGCAATTAAGTGGGAGAGGAAGGCAGCGGAAAGGATGCTTTTACTCAAAGTATATGTTAAAGAATGATCAAAAGATGAAAAGCTTGATGATGGAGTATAGTGGAGGCAGGATATATATCTCAGCTCTGTATTGCATGGGAAAGAAGAGAGGTTTTTAGAGTTATGTTCTTATTTTCACTCTGTGTTCCTATGACAGCAGCTATATCATTATTAAATTAACCAGCTCTTCCCTCTTCATTTTTAAGCAAATAGATTTTACCTTCCACCTTTAAAATCTCAAGTTTACCATGCATTCCAGCATTAGGATGCTGTGTTCATGCATGATATACAATTTGATCAAGAAAAAGCATCAGTTTTCACAGGGAGATAATGGTATTCTCCACAAAAACAAGATGTAAGATGCAAGTTGTCCACTAAAGTACATGGGAACTGAGGGATTGGTGCCTTAAATATGTCAAAACAGTGATGAAAAATTAGTTTATGAAGCAGCTGCATTGTTATAATGCATATTAGATGCTAAACTTTTCAGCATGATACCCTGGGACAGACCATGCCAGCCCTGCAGTGCCCGCCTAAGGTTAAAAGGAGTAGAAGGGAAGAAAAGAGAGTTTTCTTTTTTTTATTAATAGTAACTAAAACTATTACGAACAATGAAAAATTTCCTTTCAAGAACAACATTTTTCTTACTTTCACCCTCCATCTTGTGTGATCCAAGGCTTTTTAGTTAAATGAACTCTATTTTCATTAAAATTATTTCCTCTGGAGGAAATAGGCACATGCATCCACCTGGACCATTTGACCCATTATGTGAAAGTCTGCTGCTGTTGTAGCCTTGGGGAATCTCCAGGACTCAGGAAATCATTTTAAACCCATGACTCAGTAAAGCACGATAACTATGGCAACTGGAACACATGCACTGTGATGGCTAATTTCACCTCAACATTCATCAAGGGAGGAACTGGCTATAGTCTGGAGAGTAGCTATTGTGAATGTAATGTGAAGCTACAGAGAGATGAAGAAAGAAAACACATGCTAATAAGCCCAGTGAACAAACTCAGGCCTGATGTAAGTCAGGGCAGCTTCCTAATCCTTCTCTGTTCTGTTCGTGACACAACACTGGACTGAGATTCAAAATATCTGCTGTCTTGTCCAGTTTTTAACTTATTGGGCAACCTTGGTCTATCCATTCCCTTTCTCATACTTCATTTTTCCCATGGATAAAACAGGGAATACATGCCTTATTACACAGATACTGGGCCTAATAAAAATCCTATTGCAGATTGCCATTTTGAATGCTTCTTTCTGTCACTGTCCATGTCCATGCTCTTGCCTATCACAACAGAAAAACAGCTTACAGCAGCAATTACCTTGCCTTTTACTGGGAGGTGAGGTAGATGCATACATGCAGACAGTTACTTAAGAGCACCTTAAGTAACTTGTTGGAGTGTCAACACCCATAATGATGTCTGAGGAAAGACGAGAGAAGTGGAGGGGGAAGCTAGCTGTCTTGCCAGTAAGAACAAACTGAGTCGGACAAGATTTATTAGGCATGTATTACTCAGATGAATGGGATCTCGGCTTGAATGAGGGCCAGCAATAGCAAGGGGAGAGGGTCAGGCAGAAAGAAGTGGCTGCTTGGCCTTTGTCAACAGATTCGAGACCTGACAGGGGTTTGGAGCAGTAAGAAAACTGTTGGGGTGTTTGTTCTTCACTCTACAATTTTGGATTATGAATTCTAAATGCATGGCTAGCTTAGTCAAAAAATGCTTCCTCCTCCTTCTCCATGCCACATTTCTCTTTTTATGCCAGCATGTTACAGAGAATGAGAGTACTGTACAATATTATTTGTGAGCATGATACAATATGTTGAAATGACTGACAGGTGAATTGGAGCTTGCATTTTTTTAAAACAAAGACATGTATTCTGTTACATGACCACAAAAAAGAAACATGGAAAGCAGTTAGTTTGCTTTAATATTTCAATGCTGTCACATTATGAATGACTACCTTCTTTGTATATCTGAGGTTTTACTTTCACCTTCATACAATTTTACAAAGAGACATGGTAAATGAGTTTGTTCTTGAGAGAGCAAATCTCTTATATCTAAACTTAGTCCAGAGCAGGTTTAAATATCTAAATTCTGAATTTCAAAAAAGAGATTCTTACTGGGAATATTTGAAAGTCTTATTTTTAGTAATGCTAAAAGATTCAGGGTCCTCTCATATGCTAAAATGCCATTTTTTCTTCAGAAGTGCAAAGATATAGTCACAACTGGAGAATACTTTTAGTTAAATCTCTTTGTCTGGAGTACACCAGACAAATCAAGCTTACCTGACTGTTTTTTTTAAACTTTACAACAGTTCTCCCACTAAAGCAAAGGTGCAAACCCTCCTCTCACTTTCCATTACTATAAATCCAGAACACCACGAGGCAGATTCTGTACTGGTGTAGATGGTCATTTTTGAAGTCTGTGGTCCCACTAATTTGCGAGAGCTAAGGAGCTACTTATGCAATGCCATAAAATACCAACCATTTATTCTAGTGTAAGGCAGTTTTAGCTTCTCGATAACAGGGTTACTCATTCTATAGCAAACTATTCACATTTTTATACATAATCTTTAGTATTGCAACAAATGCAACCTGAAGAACCCTCTTCTTCCTCCAACACCACCAAGTGTCCAGCTCCCCTAGGGACATAGTGCACTCTGTGGGGACCAACAAATTACATACACGGGGCAGAAATAGCTCAGATATTTTTTAAAACTTTATGCCATTGGATTCTTTGGATCTTTCGATTCTGATTGTTTTACTGAAGATTTATTAATGTATACAATGAGTGGTACAAAACAAAGAGGGTGCTTTCTAGTCAGCTTAGAAGGGATAGAGAACCTAATTATTTCTTCATGGAGCCCAGGTAACTGAATAAACACTATTATTTATAGGACGTGGTACCAACAAAGATATGGATCCTTTCTGGTCTTGTACTTCTAAAATGAAAAAAGTAAAAAGTACTTCTACTGTGAGAAAAATAACTCAGGAAGAAAGTCTGATTCAGCTAACTTGCTTTTTGTTTGATCACAGCTTCAGAGAGTTCAAGGTAGCCTGGGACATAACCACGCTAGGCTCAATGGGGCAAGTGATTAAGTGATAGGACGTCCTGCACCTTTCATGCTCAACCCAGGACTTTCCCTCCTTTTAAACTAGAGCCTTTACATCACTCAGTAGAGTTATAGTTCTCATGAGCAGCATTAGAGTACAGAAATAGGTTCAATCTTCTTTGCTGAGGATCTTTATTTTTTCCAGATACAGAAGGTCTATTAAACCTGAAGATAACAGTGCTGCTGGGATCTGATTTTTTAGTCAGGAAGCATAAACAATGACTTGAAAGGTGTATATGAAGAACTTTATATCTGATTTACCAATAGCTCTTTACAGTCTGTCATGCATGTCATATTGACCTTGCAAACATAATTATCTAAACTCTAAGAAACCACATGCCTGCCTCTCATCTCCTTAATGTAAATCAGGGACAGCGCTATGAAAAAGCCTGACAGGATAACACAAAACATCCTGAAACATCCTGAAAAGTTAGATTCTAAGAAGTCAGGATATGGAATTTCTCAGCTGATGAAGTCAATAGAATTATTTGGAAATTATTTGGAAATAAACCACTTGGCCCAGGGTGAAAGTAGCATTTGGATGCTGTGAATTCCATACACAAAAAATATGAGCTGAGTACCCCAAAATCATAGACTGGTTTGAAAATAACAAGTTTTAAAGATACACTTTGGAAACTTTCTGTTTTTACATCAAAGATAAGATTTTTCTGTGATTGCCTCTGCTGGGTACATTCTTTCACCTGCTGCCAGTTTCTTCATCTCTTTCCTCTATTTCTTTTCTTTCCATTTCTCTCTTCTTCTTTTCTCTCCTCATAAGGATTTGGCTGCTACCAATAATGATTATAAGGGGAAGAAGTGCCCTTCTTAGTTGTTTTCCTCATCTGCTCTTCCTTTGCCCAATGCAAGTGAAGAGCAGAAGGATCATGAGCTGTTGAACAGTGTTCCCCAATGGAGAAAAGGATACAAACCAAAATACAAATATTTCTAGTTTCTAGGAGGAACTGGGAATCTAGAATTAGAAAAGGAAATATAGAAAAAGACTGAGAGACATGAGATCACTGTTAGACTTAGTGGACCATTACCAAGTGAACCATATCTGCAATTTACAACATGCTAATGAAAATCTAACAACTGTTTTAATAGTTCCGTGAAGGCAGCTGATACCCAATGTTCAGAACCTTTGGATATGAACAAAACTAGTGAATGAGACAGGGAAGAGAATGGTATCCAAGTATCCTTGTCTTGAAATAATTTTTCTCATCTTGCATGATCTCCTTCCTTGATTAGAAAGGGCTTTGTTTTTTTAAGGATGAAAAGGAATTTAAGCCTCGACCCTACAAATGCTTAATCATGTATACAACTCTATTTAGTTTGAAGGCTATATTGAAATTTGAGTGCATAAATGCTTGCAGGATTGTGGCTGTACCTTTTAGATGATGGATTTTCAGGCTTTTTCGCAGACCATTCTTGTGATCTCAACCACACCTCATTTGAAATTCCTGTACTCATGCCATTAAGAATAGCTTCTCAAGAAGGAAAAACTGGTGCATTATCCTCTGGCTACTTGTACCTACTATTTCTGATCTGGCTGATAATGCCAGAAATCAAAGTACAGATTCTTAGAACAGCCAGGCTTTTCATAATGGTCTCTCTGCATGAAAAGTCCATGTGTCAGCTAAGAAAATGAATTTCTAATATGACTTGGCACTGAATGAGTGGCTTGTCTCAAAGGAGTGCACCAAGCACTGTTTATCTGATCTTTGTAACACTGAAATAGAGTTCACCTATTTGAATTATCTTGGTCTTAGCTATCCTTATATCTGGAAGCTTATGCTGGATATGATAACTTCAAAATCAACAGAGAGATTCTTCTTTTTAATTAAGGAAATAAAAACACACTAGTAATAATTTGCACTGGTGTGCTTTATAGTGTTCCCTTGTTGGACAATGAATGTAATATTCTGTGTTTGTTGAAATTCTGGAGAACTTTCCGCTAATGAAAGTAATTAAGAATTACTTATTTAGTCAGGCAAATATTATGGAACTTTCTCTATGCACAAGTTTCATGTATTTTTGTAATGATGCTACCTGTAATGAGTGAAATGTCTTCTCATTCTAAACTTAATTACTCAGTATCATTTTCAGAACATATGACTATGCAAACTCTGTGTACTGCCACAAATTTGCTGTGAATGTTGCTCTGTAATTTGCTCGGTGTTAACAAATAAAGGCTCTTAATCAGATCTCACTGCACTAGTATGACATAAACTCTGTATACACATATTGCAGAGACACAAATGTACAATGTAAGTCTTATTTAGAATTGAATACCTCTATTTTGCTTTAGGTTTGAAATCCTGATGTGAAAAAATAAATATATATATTAAAAGGCTAACTAGTTTTTCTTGGTTCATATAGCAGCAGTTTTAAAACACAAGGATTCTTAAATGGCTAAAGATGAATCAAACTTCTCTGATTCCTGTAAAAATGTGTGTCTGTAAAGTCCTAGTTTGTTCTGGATCAATTCCAGTGCATTGTGACTATAAGAGCTAGAAAGGAAAACTCAAGAGGGTATTTTTAATCACTTTTACCTCTGTTAACAATGTGATGCTATTTGCATTGTTCCTGTTACAAAAATAAGTAGCTGACATGTTCCCCAGAAATGATTATTGTGGTTTAGTCAACAGATCAGCCATCAAGACGTTGCAGCCTATCAGGAAAGGGAGTGGAAAGGAGCAGACAGAGAAACCTCAAAGGAAAGGACAAGACACTGTGTCTTTTGTCCTTAGTTCCACTATGGAAATAAACTGTCTCCACTTTTGATAAGCACCTCTTTTGATCTGCATTTGCAATAATTAGCGTTAGACACTAAGTTATTTTATGAAGCTTTTTAAGTTTGCCCCCTCTAAGTTAATATGAATATTAGTTATTCATCCTTCACAAAAACACCCGCAATAATTAACTATTTTATGATTTATTTATGGAGGTTTTGCCTAATATTTAAATGATCTAGATATTGATAGATTTGGAGAGGACAAAGAGTATTTTTCCTGCATATATAATTTTACTTCATCTTTTATAAATACATAAATATATAACAATAAATACATATAAATGTATATCACAGATCTATTTATCTACTATATATCTATTTTATATCTATCTACTATATAAATATACATATAGATCTTTTTATCTAACTATCTATCAATGGACGGGGATGGGGTGATGGTTCAATTTAAGAGTACCTGTCTTTCTGTGTTCCCATATATTTTAGATGCTTTGGAAAATCTGTCCCCTACATAAGGCTATAGGTTAGTGCCCTCACTCAGAAGTATAGGTAAATATGATGTCAGACATCTTTAGCTGCACAGAGAAGCAGAGTTGTTACTCTAATTCATGGTGGAAGACAGACTCACCGGATTCTCTTCTTCCCATGAGAGAAAGAGTGGAAAATAGATGAAAATAAAAGCAAAAATGGAAACTGTCTGTAGGCAGCCACAGAAACAGCCAAGGTTGAGGGTAAACTCAGAATGAAAATTACTTACTGTTATTAACAGTAAAGGAAATGCTGGGCAATAAGAATTTGGGCTCCTGTTGGACTATGTTAGAAACAGAACTGTAATGTTACCTGCTTCTGCTGAGTGTAAGAGGAAATTCAGGTGTTAGCCTAAGAACAAATGGCTTTTTCTTTGTTTGGAAAGCCAGACTTTGTCCTAGGCCAAAAAAAACCCCACATGTAAAAGTAAACAAAATTAACTGTAATTATCTAAAAACTTGAAAAAAATGTGTATCTAAGCAATATTCACAAATATGATAGGAGCCAGAATACTACAGAGTAAGACAAATGTAATATTCCAAAGCATACAGGCAGCAAATACAATTATGTGTAAACTCATTTGTGGTCTACAGCAAGCTGTAATTTCAGAAAAATTGTCCAGAATTAAGGAGTGTATGTGTATTTTTACATGCATGTTCATTCACAGATTTTAAGGATCACTGCAATAGCCTAAACTGCAAATCTTGCTCAGGAGTCCTGCTTGAAGTTGTATCTCTAGCATTTTACAGTGCCTCTCTTAAGAAGGCACCTTGATTTTAAGCTTTCAAGTGACAAATTACTTCAGAGTTTAAAATGTGTGCCTTAATCCAAATGGTGATTCTCTTAGAATCAGTATCTAGTCATTAGATCTTTTTATGCCTTTGTCCGCCCGCTCAAAGAGTCATTTGACAGGTTTTTAGCATCCTAAAGATCATGGTCAAACTGTGTGATTGTAATAAGAATTACATGATGGAAAGCTACCATATGCCTCTACTGTCAAGGACAAAATATGTAGGTATGCTTTGCTGAGACACATCTTTGCAATGGTACATGATATGGTATACAGTTTCACGCCTGCAGATTTACAGAATGTCTTTTTAGTAACTTCCTGAAGTTCTAGTAACTTCATTTACTGGCAAATATAGAAGGCTCCTTAAGCAATCTAAATTGCTGAATCTTTACATCTCCAGTGGAATATACTCTACTCTTATCAGCTGAATAAGTGATGCAGTCTAAACAAAGGGTAATAATGTTCAACTGGAATTCCAGGAAAGGAAGCTTATTGCGAACTTCCTGATTTAATCTTACAAAAATAGAAAGGTTGATAGGATAAATGAATCACTCAGAAGAGCAGATTTTGCTTCAATTAATTAAAACAGACCATTAAAATGTCACAGTAACCCCTTCTAGCATTTAACTGCAAAACTCACATACAAAACTACTTAAGAGTATCGTTTGCATGCATGAGACTGAAAAGAATCTGTTCAGAGAAACAACTCAATTTTCTGAAAACTTATATGAAGTTTCTTCCCATTCTCTACTCTGGAAATCAGGGTAACAGCTACATGGACACTTCTCATGCAACTTCCTGTATCTTCTGCTTTTGATGAGCCAGAAATACCAGGAAAAGTCTTTTATATGTAAATCTGGAACTTCTGCTTCTGGAAGATACCAGCAGGTCAGAGATGTGTGAAAATTAAAGAAAAATAAAACAAATGAACTATTTTGAACTCTAAGAAGAGGCTTTGTTTGGTTCAATTTGAGTTCACTTTGACTTCCTGACATGGAGAGTCACGCAAGTGTGAAATAATTTCGCAAAGAAAGTAGAAAAAACACTTCTTGGACATGATAACCAGTAGGTGGCTAGGACATGAGCAAGAGACGTGGTCCTGTACTGCTGGGAGACTGGAAGATAATGTAGTAGGCCTTCTCCATATCTAACTGCTGCAACTTGGATAACTTAACTTTGTTACCCATCAATACTTTTAACTATCGTTAATGTGAAAGGTGTCTAAAATGCCAGTTAGGCAAGTAACAAGTTGTGATTACAAGTCTCTTCTTTCTCCCTACCAAGTCAGCAGGAAACTATGTAAAAAATGTGTGTACTACCACAACCTTCATAGCAACTACCAGCAGGCTATCCATGAGACTGCCAGAGGCAATCCATATCAGAGGAACAACTGCTATGCATTTCCCAAGGGTCTGGCTTATGCCCCACCCACAGCCATCCTTGGTTTGGGTGGAGTGTGTTTATTTTGAGCTTGGGCATGGACATCTCATCTTCTTAGAAACAGCTTTTCTGCACCAGCCCAATAATCTGCAGGATGGACCTCTGTTTAATGTTAGGCTGGTAGATGGGAGTCCATGTGTTCTCATACTGAGCCTTGGCACAGTTATTACATCTTTTTCCCTGATCAGGTTTAGCTCCTATGTTGTTGGTTGGTTTGTTTGTTCTACAGCTTTTTATTGTCTTCCAATTTGTTATTTTCTTTTACTTTGTTTGCGGTTCTTTCATTTCTCAACTCTTCCTTACTTACTAGAATCTAAAGCTGCTTGGAATGGGAGATCAGCTGGAGACTTCATGGGATAGGGCTGCTGTGTGCTTTTATGACTGAGCTGAGTGCTGCCAGAAGAAAACAAGAAAGAGGCAGGTCCTGTGAAGCATCACATCTGTGCATGCAAGAGACCTTCTGAAACAGGCTACATAAATTTAAGGGTGGATATGGAAGACTGATAGCATCTGCAGTAGGAAAAGGAGGAGCTTCAAGTTCATATCAAATTCTGTTTTATTAGTTAACATTAACATCTACTTCATTCATTCCTGTTCCCTTGGACAATTCAAGGACAGAAATAACCAACCTTATTATAACCACTTTGATTTTTCGTTATGCCAAGTGAAGAATAAAGTGAGGAATCACTCCTACAGATAAAATCGCACAAGAAGGGGAAGAAGGAATAAATGAAAGAGCGACACAAAGTAATTCTAAACAAGGTGGACCATCTTCTTGTCTGGAGACTGATTCCGTAGTGAAAGTCCTGCTAGAGACTTAAAAAGGGATAATCCTGAATAACACTGGAAATTAGCTTAGTGTTTTGTTCCAGTGAAGGTAGGAGATAGATACTAACAAAAGCAAGTTCATACGGATCAGCAAACAATGCAATCTCATCAATCCCCGTTTTGCCAGAGATACCTGGATGTTTCAGACAGCTGTGAAAGACAAGGCACCCATGTGTGATGAGCTAAGGATGGGATGTGAGCCTTACAGTTAAAATGAAATTGGCTACTTTTGACCAAAATGTAGTTTATGGGTGGGTGTGCTTTGACTGCCAACTATCTGTTTTGTTTTGGCACTAGAAATTACAGTCCTGGATACCTCCCTTTTGAGGGTTAGCAGCAATTACAGATATGTTTCAGAGATTCTTCCATTTCATAGAAAAATTTGATGAAAATTAGAAGGAACATGTTCATCATTTGCCAGACTTGCAAGATATATTTTTCCTACATACTTAGTGGTTTGAGTAGTTATTTTCTTAATGAGGAGACTTGTTAAAACACATTACAGGGACTGATTTCACTTCACCACTGTTTTTCCCAGCAGTTTCTGATTACTGATTATATGATAAAGGAAGACATTCATTTTTAATTGCTGCCAGTAATTTCTTAGAGATCATTAATAATCAAACTGCTACGATATACCTATGTATTCTACAGCTTTCATATGGAAAAGAAAAACAGAAAGTGTGTGGTTTATAATTATAGTTTGAATTCAGAAAATGGAGTATTTTTGTATTTGATTACAAATTATGAATTCAAAGGCAAAAGATTATGAAAAAGGCCATTTCTGTCTGTGCTATTAAGGGACTAGGGAGCCTGCAATACTTCATGAAGAAATACATTTGTTTGGCTTACTGTGATGCCCTTCAACTGAGGTTCGCAAAGTGTGCTGTAAGCAATGAGTTAGTCTCCAAGTAATTTTAAGGCATAAACCCTCAGTAGGCTGTGCAGCATCTGAGAAGCAGAGCAGGAGATAGACAGGGTATTCTCGGAGACTGTACAGCTCCAGGAGTCCCAACCCCCTGCAGCAGTGGAGTTGCCAGAGGGCTCTGTGCCGTGTGAAACGGTACATCATAACATTGTAGAAGAAGGCTGGAAACTGGTCACTGCTCGTGGGAGGAGAAAGGCTCCTACTCCTCCT
>NW_020448106.1:0-15192 GCF_003343035.1 Apteryx rowi | reverse complement strand
GGATTGAGGAGAAGATGACCTGGGCTCCCAGACCCTTGACCACCATCCCCAGAGCTCTGAAATCCTGCTTGATGGTCTCCAGTTTGCYCTTGGTGTCATTGGCGCCCACATGGAAGAGCAGCAGTGGGTAATAGTCCRAAGMATGGACGAGCCTCGGCAGTCTTTGCATGACATCTCTCACACGAGCCCCCGGCAGGCCACAAACCTCTCTAGACAAGAGGTCAGGTCGACAGATAGATGCCTCCGTCCCCTGCAGCAGGCAGTCCCCCACAACAATCACCCGCCGCTTTTTCAATCACATAACAATCACATAACAACAAAAGCCCACAAGTTACGTGTTATAATAGAACACAACGGAGAGTTTAGAAAAAATAAAATATACTTGCATTATTTTTCTAATGTTTACATATATACATATATTACATATATATTTCAAGACCGTGAATTACTTAGGACTGATGAATAGTTCTGTTAAAGAGAAGGACTGCCAATTTCTCAGCTACCTACAGGTGAAAGTTGTTACTTGAGTAGGGTCACAGTGAGAGATACACTCCATTTCCCAACAGGAAAGCCTAGAAAGTTATCCCACTGAAAATAAGGGCAAAAGCCTTATTTTCCTGAGAGGGAAATGACTACAGCTGCTCTCAGTAGCTGTATTATGGAGTCACAGCACAGACCACTCAGAAACTCTGAGGGACTTTCAGAGCAGCAGAAAACCCGTGTCTCCAGGGGATGTGCCAAGGAGTATGTCAGAAGTGCACGTTACATACAACCCATTAAAAGCAAGCAAAAGTACATATGTACGAAAGGGGTAGGCTCAGTGAGCTACCTCCCTCTCGCCCTACTTTGCTGGGTGGGGGGACATTTCTTGAGCGACACTCAGGATTAAAGGTCCAGAAAGTAAGGGCAGAGTGTGGCTTCATTTGGTGATGCCTGTACAAAGAAGTGCCACGTGCTGCACCCCTGGAAGCCAGCCCAGGAGAGCTCACAGTCAGAGATGACGTGACTTTTCCTAACATGAAAATTCTTTATCATCTTGAAACAAACAATAGCTAAGGGCTTTCACTTCCCACAGGTTCCTTATTCATGGCTCCACTAAGAGATGGGGAGAGCAGAGATAATCCTTTAATCTCCATTCACTATTCTGATGCATAGAATACTTTCAGAGTGGAGGTAAGGCTCCATATCGGAAAGGGAGACAACATCCAGACTAATGTAGCTACTTTCTTCTATTCTATCTTTGCAGTGTGGATCAGACACCAGACTATTTCCCACAGTGTTCAGAACTGGTGACAGGCCAGTGAGTTGCAGTCTCACAGCTCTCCACACCAGTCCTAGTAAATCTACCTGACAGCCACCAAATGGTATAAGGCCAGAGAAAAATCATGCCTGGATAATTTGGTCTGTGTAAACATTCCCATAAACATACTGATCCTTGTATAAGCCTAAACACAAGAAGCATTTCTGTACACAATCTTTTCTCTCCTTAAGAGCCCTTATTTCCATGAATACTAACAGGGACTTTGAGTGTACATCTAAATTTAATATATACATACATCTTTATGCATATATGTGTATACGCACATTTGCTATCCTTTTAAGGAAAAAACATTTTCTAGAGGAACCTGCGAAATACATATAGTTATAATAATAATAATTATTATGATTACATATATGCAAGATAATTAAATAGAGATTAAAAGAGTCATATTCTGAAATACCTAGTGTGACAACAGAAGCAGAAACAAAAGCAAGTCTGTTACATCTCCCTGCTCGAAAATTTACACATTCACTCTGTAAAATCCTGGAAGAYAGAAATACTAAAATGATATTACTTTAGCAAATACAAGTGCACCACTAAGGACACTAATTCAGCTGATCTCCAATAAATGCCTGGGGAAATTGCCCAGAAGAGTCACTGTAGAACTGGTGAGAAAGGAAATACAGTTTGTCTGGGCTAGAAGGCTTTTCCACATATCGCCCATGCTCTTCATCACAATGGTTTAAATCATAAGTTTCTATGAAATTTTGAGGAAAACATAGAAATATCGGTATGGAAGTAAACTCTTGCATCATCAGATCTAACACCCTAAAATACTGGCAACCACATGAGACAATCTCTTCCATAAATTGAACAACCTTAAAGTAGTCAGAATTCATCCTTTCCACAGCACTAAGCTCACTGGAATATAATAGCAAATACACATGCAAATTCTCATTGAAACTGTAAACTCATTCGTCTCAATACAAGCTCCAGGACATCTGCAAGTTATTGAATAAAATTTCTTCAAACTAAACAGCAACAAAGAACTACTTAGCTCATCCATTATTTCCATAACTGTTCAGGGTTCAGAATACAGATTGGGGGCTAACTTTTATTCTTAATGAAAACAATGAAATTTTGATGGACTTTTCAGGGGAGTGCTAGATCCAAATCCTCTCCTGCTTTGTTTCCAATGAGTATGAGTAAGTCCCATACTTCTGCACATATTTGTGCAGTTTGAACATAACCACTTCAGAGACAGCTTGACTGATCAAGTGACCATCATTTTCAATGAAACAAAAGAAATCACACTGGACTGTATCAGTCTTCCAAGCAGTTTTTCTTGGCTTCCTCAATAGTCTGAAGAATATGCAGACCACAGACCAGATGTTTCCTCAGATTAGCTGGTCAACTGAAACAGATTGATGATTTCACGCTCTGTTAATAACTAGGTGTTCATTAGCCTACACATATATTGTTAATTAACAACAATGAAAAAGAGTTTCATTTTATGAAGTGATTTTTAATTATTACTTGCTTGAAGAGACTTAATAAAGCATTTTAACTTACTTGGAGAACAGTAAATTCTAAAACAGTAGAACAGTAACATGGATAGTTTTATTTTGCTGATTAAATGAATTACCTAACATTTATGGAAAGCAATTTGTATTTGTTCTTAAATATAATCTTTGTGAAATGAGACAATAAACAATGGGAATTTAGGCCAGAAAAGTTAACTGAACTGACCAATATCTTCCAGAAATTCTGGGGCAAAGAAAGGTTTAGAATAAAGACAACAATTGAAGAGAGTGGCGAGCACCAACTTTTAAACTATTGTTCTTATCTTGCTTTATTTTAAAAGTTGAGGGAGGATAAACTTTTGTCCACAGTAGCATGGGCTTATGAAGTATTTGGCAACCTCTTTAGATACTGTTGGGATCCTGTCTTTGAATCTCTGGTTTAACAGGCAAAGACTCCTTGAGTGAGCATGGAACAAACTGTTCTCTCTCCAACACATCACCCCCAACGTGCAGGTCATCACAGCAGTTTTCCCAGCTATTCTCTCTATAAGCACCTAGTGAAAGACTGTACACACACAGCCAAAAATCTTCAGGAGCAGAAAAAAAATCTCACCAGTCATTATATCTGAGGACAGGATTGTGCCTGGGTGGATGGTGAATATCTGCCTCCACCCCACGGCATGGCTGTGTCATGGATGGTAACAGTGCAGACCTAAATGCCCATGTTGTTATTGCCCAATGGGATCAACATGCCATTATGATTTGAATCCATCTACCTGTGCCAAATTCCTGTGACTGTCATCTTAGTGGAATGACCAGCTATTGATCATGATGTTCCTGAGTTGAATTTTATGCCATAATTTCTTTTTTTTTTCTTTCTTGGTGTGGAAGTGATTGCAATCTCAAAGCACTAGAAGAGTTAATTTTCAGTCCAAAGTACAAGAAAATGACTACTATCACATAAACATTGTTGCCCATTATCATCAAATCACAAAAAGGAAGAAAATTTTAAGGTCTGCTTGCCTTATATGTTGTATAAAAAGACAGAAAACAGTTTATTTGTTTGACTGTTAATTCTGAGGTAGCCATGGATAACAAAACCTAAAACACAAATGGATTTTCATTTCTAGGTAAAATGTTCATTACCTTTAACAGAGCATGACAGTTCACTTTTTAAGCATTTATCTGTTCATTCAAACTGTAATTTAAATGGAAATATATTTATAGGTCATAGAGTCTGCTTTTTGACTGTAAAGCTAGGACCAATAATTTCTTGAAGCTTTGCACATTTTTCTTGAAAAAGCATTAATTCTTTAAAAGCAAGTAAAACATTAGCTACACAGGCCTAGCACAGAAGTCCTGTTTCTTTACTTTTCCCTAACCTAAGGTAGCTAGAACATTATATATGTAAGCAGCACCTTAAATTGCATCTTCTTTGTTCTAATTCTGGTATGTACTATCAACTAATAATGTACATCCCTGTTCATTAGTGCTCTGCGGTAGGGTCACATTGCAAAGACCTCTTCATTACTCATGCACTGCTTGTCAGCACGCAGACTGGTGCAAGATTACTAATTCATCTGTCTAATTTTACCAAGAATATTGACGTAAAATCATGCTCAGCCACTGTCTGTACAACCAGAAGTCAGTCTGACAGGAAAAAAAATCTTGATTTTGCTTTTGAAGCATCCTATGTGGTAATGAGGAAATGATGTGATTGGTCTATTGTGACATATTTGTAGTCTGCAATATTAATCCAAAAACCTTATCTCACAGATTACAACATTTAATTCTGAAAATTAAAACTCCACTAAGGGCCATGTGCTAGCTTTGTAGAGAAAAAAAGGAAAAAAAGGAAAAGTGCACTTTTTAATAGATCTTATACCTGCTTTTAAAACTTAAATTAGAATCCTGGCTTTATACCAATTTACATTAGCAGAAGCTCTCTCTTTTATTTTATCATTTGGTCAAAAATAGTTTTTTTTTCAAAAAAATTGCCTTTACAACATAAATGACTACTGTCTAAACATTAATTAGGTTGACATTTAGCATTGAATATGAACCTTCTACATCATTGTAGTTGTTTTCTGCTGCTTCAGAATAAACCAACAAAAGACCAGCACCCAGTTCCCAAGCAATTTTCTCACCTAGAGTGGGTATCTTCCTAATTAGGATGATAGTGATAAAATACACAGTTGAATAAAATATAGGGAAAATAAAATCTAAATGATCTAATTACACTATCTGTCATCAAGGTAGCTTCTTCTCTCTTGTAGGGTTAAGATTAAAGCAAGCAAAGAGATTTCTATTCTTTCTCAAGGAAACTGGAGTCCTAAAAGTTCTGCTACACAATAGCTACCTATAGCATTACATAGTAAGACTTTTAATCCGAGTGCTGTCCCTGATATATCTCTTGTTTCATTGACATAAGATAAAATACTGTGCCCACTTACTAAATCATGTGCATTTTTGTGGTCATTCACACATGACATGGTAATATCCTTTAAAATTGTTCTCAGCTTACTTATCATAAAAGTACAGTTCCCAAAGACAAATCTTCAAACTCCTGTGTTTTGAAATTTTAGTGTGGTGGATTTAGAAAAAGAAGTCACAGAGAGACAGATGACTTTACCGTATCATTTTGATTTTTCTTTTTTTATCAAATCCTATCTCTTCGAAGAACTCTGACAAATAGAGAGTGTCCTTAAGAGCTAGGTTTTTGTTTGGATTTTGATTGACCCAGCAGTCACAAAAATCATAAGCAAATAGAGTTTTCTCTAATAACTTCATAGCTGAGATGCGCAAAGAGTATAATTTTTAGCAGTTAACTTAATATCTTTTGGAATTTAATGTGACCTAGTCTTACAATGTTACTGCTTGGATTATTTCCCTTCTTGAACTGAAGGAACAGATATTCTGAGATCATTATTTTCAAGACTGAAGTACACCAACGGGTACTAGGCTATAAATGCTGCCATGTGAGACTTCTGAAATAAAATTAAGCTTCATGTGCCTTCTCTGAAGATGCAGTAAGAAAACTATCTGAATAACATATTTTTCAGTTTGCTTGTAATTCTGAGAAGAAAATTATGATCTTCTGTGGATGTAGATGAAATCTTTTTTTGGACAAGCAAACAGTTAGAAAGCTATCTGAGGGTAAACAAAATATTTCCTTTTAGGTTTGAGTCATTTTTTGGAAGCTCAGTCTTTTACACTGCATTTAAAGCAGATTTCAAAATAAAAAAAAAATCAAACACTAAAACTGGAAAATGGTATTTAAGTATATCAAAGTTAAATGTACTGATTCCTAAGCAAATGAGGAAGGAGAGGAGAGCTGCCAAACATATCCAAAAAACCTAACAGATTAATGAAATGTTTTGATATCACCAAATCTGTATCATTTTGTCTAGCTTAATCAGTCAGCTTGATGTGCCTTTCTGTATAAGTTCTTAAAAAGCAACTGCCCGTGGCTGAAGATTTGTCTGCTTCCATTCATTCGATAATTCAAAGAAGGAAACACACTGTAGGTCGTGAATGTGACCCCCTCTGCCACAGGGTGCGGTGGATGTCAAGAGGATACATGAATTTAGAAAGGGATTAGGCAAAGTCACGAGGGATAGATAAACTGGTGGAATAAGTTATCATGGCATAGATATAAACATTGGCTCCAGAAATCCCTACACACTGCCAGAAATTGCAAAGGTCACAGGGGAATGATCACCCTGTACAGACCTTTTTTTTCAAATAAATATTCTCTAGTAGCAATTGTTAAAAGCAGGGTGCTTGGTTAGATGGACTTTGGTCCAGCTTGTACAACTATTCATATGTTCCAGTGCTCTGGAATTGCTTTTCTTACTTTCCTATTTGACTCATGGTAGTAAATCCTTTCTGTCTGCTTTTGCTCTCTTTTGTTAGCTTGATTGAAAGAGACTACATTAACAACAGTTTTTCACCGGCATCTGTCAGCCCTTTCCTTTTAACCATTTTTCATCTCCCTTTTTCACTTACCACTCCTCAAAAGAAATTCACTTTTTTTTAAATAAACAATTATATCACACTTCCTAATTGAGAAACCTGTTTTTATTTTTGTCTGTGATGCTTTTTTCTAAAGATGAAACTAAAATCTTACTTGTTTCTAGGTCCTGCTCCACAAGACAAACTGGGTTTGGAGAAGACTTTTCAAAATGAGACCTGAACTACTGAGAATTAAAGTCTGCTAAAAGGAAAGAGACAAGACCCAATATAAATGCAGATGAATGCCAATGAAGTCAAAACAATTACATCAGTGTTAAGCCACTTTCCCTCGGGGGGGAAAAAAAAAAAGAATTTGACCTAATATATTGGAGAAGTCTAACATCGAAGGCCAGCAATGCTGTGTCTTGCTGGTGTGTTTTCTTGTAGTTCTTAGATATTTTTCTTTAACATTATATATGGAGTAACATCCACCCTGCAATACAGGTGGAATTTTAATGTTCCAGGACTGGAAATGCAGTTCCTGTGGCAAATACTTTGAATTATGTTCTGGGATTGCAAGGTGCTAGACACTCCTAATAAGTTTTTTGTTACTGACAATTAATAAAAAAGAAAGGAAATTGGGCTGAAAGAATTACGGAACTACAGAAATACAGATTCCTTCAATAAGGGCGGCTGACAGACCTATGGTCTTATAAGTGTTTGACAGGTGCATTTAGGTTTACTTGGGTTATTGCTCTCAGACCTATTAACCTCTATTGAGCTCAGATTTTGCCTTTTACAGTCATAATTAAGCAGGGATGCTTGGGGCAAGTAAATAAATAGAAACCTCCTGAAAGTATATAATTTCTCACATCCCTAATCCTCCCGCCACCCCAAAAATCTCCACATAAAATAAAAGATTTTGTGTTATCTTGTAGACATAATGAAGCAGACATTAAATTAAGGATGACAAAACAATTACAATGCATTTTCTCTATTAGTAGCTTCCTCTGCAGGCTACTTCTCTTTCAGAGCTCCCAGACAACCAAGGCAGCTAACTGTGGATTTAGAAATGTCTGAAATAAGGGGCAATTTTACTGCAAAAAGTAACCAAAGAGAGAACCATGGGTTTCACTATTTTTTACCTCATATCTTCCTGACCTCAAAAAGCGCAGTTTCTTGCTGCCAACTGTGCAAATATCTTTTCTTGCATCATCACTATTATCAAAAGCCCAGCAGAGGAAAAATAACTCTTCTTACAAGCTATGTGTCATTGGACTTCTGATTTTATTTTGGAGTTATACCCCTGCACTGCCCACTGCCTTTTACAGGACTTTGTTACATTAACATACAGGAAGATGGTAAAGAACTCTGTAGATACTATACAACATTTATAAGCAAAACACTAAGACTTTTTCTCTCAAAAGTTTTGAACACAAAATGTGATAGGGTTTTGGCCAAAATTCAAAGTTTGTAGAAGTAAGAATTGAAGAGAACTTCTGGTATGCAGCCAAAGTCTCTAAAATTCTAGTTATGTCTAGCAGTTTTGAGGTTACAATCCTAATTTTTAATTTAATGCACATTTTAATGTCTTTCATGGTACTCAATAGTAGAATACAGTTGTTTTGGCCTCTAGGTAGAAGAGTACTTTGTCCAAAAGGAATTAAGAAAAACTACATGCAGGTGATTATCACATTGCTATTTTGGGAAGGGTCACAGCACACACCCCAGCAGGGCTCCCATGTATCTTTTCACTAGTTCCTGGAACAGCTGGAATATTCTCCCTGTGCCGTGTCTCCTCGTGATATTTTCACAGTGGCCCACCAATGCTAATAGGCAGCGTAAGTCTGAGAACAAAACCATGGTCTTGCTTCATGGGTCTGTGGGACTCAGGATAATCAGCCCAAGGTTTACAGTGAAAATAGACCCCCACAGCATCACTAAATTAGAATTTATTATGAGATCTACAGTGGACTTTGTGGAATACCCTGTCCTACCCTGCTTCCTGTGGAGTCTAGAGTATGTAGTTTATTACCTGTTGCGGCTAATGGGCTGTTAGCTAAGTAGAACAGTGCTATTAATGGGTTCTGTTACAATATAATGCTTCGTTAACAGAGCTCTCAAAGAAATCAACAACTTCAAAACTCCCATAATCAATCCAATCTAATTTGATGTATGCTCTAGTCAAATTGCATTTCAAAAGGCTTTTATAATACCAAAATTCAGTTATCTAGTAACAGCACTAGCAATGTTAATTTTCTAATCAGAATGCAAAATCATTAATTATCTATGACTTCTTTAAGTAAAAAAAAGAAGCACACACACACAAAAAAAAAACCCGGTGCAGTTCCTAATCAGTAACCCTACAGATCCTTTGATGTTTATGAGTGGAAAGGGTTCATTCTTGTCTGGATATACCTGCAAGGCTTTCATTAGTGCTAAAATGTGCATTGAAGATATAATTGCGCCACTGGGCCCAATTCTCTCCCATCTTTGCATCTTGTGACATCATTTACCGCAGTACGAGGCACATGTCCAACAGCACTCTCCTGGTGTTCCCCAGTTCCAGGAAACTATATTTAGGCTTCAGTCCCTCCAGCCGCACAACTATCTCCAAAGATGTTGGTTGGCCATCATTTCTAGCCTGTTCTTTTGTCTGCATAATATAACATAATGAGTCTACAATCCTAGGGGGATTGGAAGTACCCAACCAAGTAAGAGTGGCAGTATTGGCTCACGCTACGAATCCACCCATCTCAATATCCTACCTCCAACAGTGGCCCAAAGTGGATATTTCCCCTGAGCATTCTCCCAGCGTCCAACTATTTACAGCTCACAAGTCTCTTTCTGTTTGATGTGGTTTGTCCCAGGGATTTCTTTTCCAACTATTCATGTAATTTCTCTTTGAATCCATGCAAACCTTTTGTATCCACAGGTTTTTTTGGCAAAGAGTTGCAAAGTCTACCACTCATCACGTAAAAAACACATTCTTTTGTTTGTTTTGAACCTGCTTCATAAAAGCTTTTTTTGAGGGGAAATGTAGTAAAAATATATGAAAAATAAGATCTTATTTTACACAAGTTTTTCCAAAGCTTTGAAAGTTTATCCATCTCTCTAGAAATCAATTGTTTCCATACTTCAAGTTTTATTAAAAAGCCAACATGTATCTCATTTCTCCTTAATACACCTCTTCCTTGTCATTATTCTACAAATTAGTGCTGCAAGGGACCTCTAAAGGGTCCCTTGAAAGGTCACCTTATCCAACTTATCTCTGCAAAGAAGCACAGTGACTGGCAGAGACATAATTAACAGTATTAATATAGTGTTATAATGTTAATATAAAGCATCCATGGAAATGAATGGGGTGGTTAACAGAGGATATGTTTTCAGACTTTTAATAATTTCAGGCAAAGATTCACACATGAGAAGTTCACATGACACATTAAGTAAATAAATTATTAAAACAAAAAATAAAAATAGAGCAATAAAGCAATAAAGCAATAGCTCAGTGTCCATCCTTGCCCTTTAGAATCAACAAATTATTTTTGCCAGGAAAAAGTGCACTCCATGCTGCAGGAAATACCATCTTAAACTTGATGACAAACCAGCAAGCAATTGTACATTACACACTAAAACTAAATGACAGCTTTAATGGTACTGGGGAAAGTGAAACATATTGCTATGGCTGTAAACTTATGACAACACTGTCAGACAAAAAGAATAGAATATACATAAATAACTATTTATTTTCATAATAGTAACAAATTGTCACGTAATAGTTTATTTGCTCTTTAAAAAATAATAATTTCTTTTTTTCAGAGAGAACATTTCCAAAGAATAAAGGCAACCATAAAACATGCCCAACATGAAATTTCTTACACCTATATCCAAATAAGAAAATGGCTCTGAAATGTGGGCCCTCTTACAAGGAACTAGTGGGAGAATTTGTTCCTTCCAATCCTGCTGATAACTGGTTCTTTGGCCTCAAGCAAACATTTCACTTTTGCTTCCCCATTTGTAAAATATTTGCACTTCCGCCTGAAGAAGATTGAAATACATTGAATCACAGCATGGCCTTGTCCAGCTAACATTTAAAAGTATGCTTAACTTTAAGCATACACTTAATTGCTCTGACTTTGAGTTGAATGAGTTTTTGTGAAGAATCAAGAAAGCAGATTTTCTCTGAGATGGACATCAAAGTATAACATTGTACCTTGTTTTTGAAGTAGAATTGCTAAATTCACATTGTATGGATTATAAAGCAAGACTTATTTTTACATTTAGCTTGACCATCCAGTGCTTTTAGTTTTCATTGCTATCAGATAGTTTATTTCTGAAGTATAAAAGTGCCTCCTTACACTCCTGGAAAAGAGGAATAGAAATATGCCATGAAATAATTATCAGAATTGAATAGTTTACATCACTTATTTCTTTTTCTTCATTTTTTGTGTGTTGTCAGTTATAGTAATAACTGATTGTTGCTGGTGAGAACATCTGGATGTAATGACATTTCTGTCTTTGGCACACTGATGACCAAGCTGTGGGAAACTGGACATGGAGTTAGTAGGGTCATTTTGCCACACTTATGTACCTGTTGAACATGCAGCAGATCTTGCTGGGCACTGAATCTTTCTGAAGATTTCAGTTGTCCTAGAAACTATAAAAAGGGGGTTTTGGTTGATTCTTTTCATATTACAAATTGAAATTGAAATGGAAGTTTATGGTTAAAGTCACTTCACATAATTATTGATTCCATAATAGGCTGAACCCACACAAGTGCTCCAGCAAAAACCTTTTTGACTTTTTTCTTCAGCCAAAATAAACTGCCTTTGACGTAGGTTGATAAAATCAGAAGAAAAATCGAGCCCTACTTTTCAGAAAAGTGAGTAACAGCATCTCCCATTAGATGTCCTGCTGCTGGAGCAGCAGGTGTTCTCAGCACAGCACTGCTGAAAATCAGGTCCAAGGCGTCTGATCAGCAGAAAATAGCTCAGATCGCTTCTGTTTTCTATGGCAGTGACAATGAGGAAGACTGCTCAT
Source organism: Apteryx rowi (assembly GCF_003343035.1). NCBI lineage: Eukaryota > Metazoa > Chordata > Aves > Apterygiformes > Apterygidae > Apteryx > Apteryx rowi. The sequence goes on along the minus strand of NW_020448106.1, from coordinate 3,414 downwards.
TGCTTCTAACTACTGAACTTTGGTCTTAGGATTTAGAGATCTTGCCTTTCACCCCTCCCTGCAAAATTGGAGGACACAAGCTTTTTTCTGCATTCGTGCTTTCTTCAACTTTGTTGACTGCTAACATCCCACTGAAAGGGAGGCAGGCAAAATGATCTTTTTATATTCTATACCTACATCACAGCACATTCAGAGACTTAGTTAATGGGTAATGGAAACACCTCTGAAATCATCAGGCGAAAGACATTAAGGCAGCCAAAAGTATATATTTTTTGGCCATTTGGGGAAAAGTCTCAGCTCTGAAGGAAATAAATAAACCATGCCTCTAGGAAATAAATAAACAATGCCTCTGTACCTAATTTTATAAGCAAGTGTTTTCAAAGGTGTCCAACTTCCACTGGAAACCAGGTATCTCATTCCTTTGAATTTTCAAGACTTTTTAGAATGATGACAAGTGCCTTTTCCACTCAAAAATCCCTCCTTCCCACATATGAATGATTTTTTTCCAACTACAGTGGTAACACAGAGTGAGTAAATCAAATGAGTGGACCTGAGGCTTGGCGCTCCCCCAGGCTGTCCAAAAGCCCAGGCATGGGGCTGTTGGGGCCAAGCAACACCTAGGCCAAGTCCCAGCCTGCACCACCTGAGGACCACAACATTTAGCAGCACCGTAACACATACCTGCCAGTAAGCCTACACACAACCAGCACATTGTATTGAAATAACATGTTTATCGAAACTGCACTGAGACAACTCCATAAGAAAAAAAAAGGGTGTTATGTGAGTTTCCATTTTCTAGCTCCCACTATGTCTTTCATTTAAATTGATGTTTCAAAGTGTGGACATATATTTTTCACAGGTGCCATTTATCCATCTTTTGTTTAAAAGCACTCCCAGTTATAATAATTATGTCTATTGATATAAAATTATGTACTCATTTTCTTACAGCTGATTAATCCTCTGAAGCAAGCCTGATGGTTAGGCAACAGCCTATTTACTATCTAGGCTGAACTTAAAGCTGAATATGTTATATATACACACAAGTATTGTATATTGTGTATACAATACTTTTCTCGCATGCTTTGAATTTAGGCTGAAAAATAATCATTAAAGTAGATGACAATATGTTTATAAAAGAAAGACTGACTGAAAGGCTTATTACCTAAATATGGTTTAGGTAATGACAAAATTGATGAACACTGCCTAGAATATTTATCACAAGTCAATTAAAAGTATTATATATTCAAGAACAACTGGAAGGAATATAGTTACTAAATATTTTATTCATTATATAAAAAATTTAAATGGGTGCTGTTTAAATAACAAGAAAAATATTTACCAAAGAATATAACAAGATATTAGGACATTCTGTGTTCAGCAGTTCACGTTGTATTTAAAGCTTAATTTCAGAATTCTAAGCATTTACGATGGATGTATATTTGTTCTATTTCTAGCCCCTCTTCCTGGAACAATTTCCAGAGTTCAAACAAATAGCTGCAGCAAAGTGAAATGGAGGAAAACAAAATTCTCTACCTTCTACTTCAGTATCTACTCTATTATCTATGCACCATCTTCTTTTTATCTTTTTTTGCATTGCAAAGCCAGCCTAGTCTACTTATCTATCTCATATTAATGAATTATAAATATACTTGATAATTAAAATCTGGTATTTACAAGCCTCACTATGCAATAGCACAATGTGTGATGCAAAGCTGTCGCTCTGTGTTAAAAGCAAGGTATACAGCTCTCCAGGTCTCTTGGCAGCATTTCAAGATGTCTTGCTAGAAACATTTAGCAGACATACTCTTAAGACACAACTACATCAGATTAACCCTAAAGAGTAAGAAAAAACACCACATATTTTCAAGTTATTCAAACAAGCACTAGCCATTTTGGTTAACAAGAATCTGAGAGTTTCCCTCTGAAATCACCTATTTTTGAAGTCACTTATAATTCGTCTTTGTGATTACAACTGTGCTTTTAATGACAGTATTTGCTGCAATAAGCATTAGATTGTTAATAAGTGTTTATATGTTACTACCTCTATTTAAGAGCAGATGATGCCTTCTTTATTCATGCTCCATGACACCCTTCTCTGTGAGTAAGCTCATGGGGCAGGATTCTGCTTCTCTGACATCAAATAGCACTTTTTTTCTGACACAAAGCCCCCTTTGCAGGCAACCACAGAGGAAGGCACTGCGCAGCACGGAAAACAGCAGCAGATTCTGGATCTCCCTGCAGGTCTGCCCCATTAGTCTCTAGATAGCTGCTGCTCCCCTTGACTTTAGTACTGCAGCTTAAACCCATCCATTCAAGTCTAAAACCAGCCCTGCCTGTCACCCAAGCATCTGAAGGCCCTTCCTGAGGCCGAGCTCCGGTCACTGCAGCGCTGTGCTGGGGACAGCAGAAGCGGTGACACCAGCATCAGCCAGCAAGATGCTATGCGTGCCTCGCACAGGCGAACTGCCACATCTCAGGTGCAGTGGTGAGGCAGCAACAACTCAGCATGCCTTTAATGATCTGCAAAACAGCTTTAATCCAGAGCAACTCATCCTGGTGTGCCTTGCAGAAATGAAAAATACCAGTTTTGCCAACATTCACCCATTTTTATTTTTTTTTTAGATTTATACAGGAGTATCCTGGTTCTTTTGAATGTCAGATGAAAAAAAAAAAAAAGATGTTTTAAGGAATGGGATGGTTCCTCAGTTCCCATTCACACCTCCTCTCAAGACTGAGGCATGGTCTCATCATCTCAAGCATATCTGAAAACCATCCATCTTGCTCACACCTGATCACATCAGTAAACTCCTTCTTACAAAGACATGAATTTTAAAAGGACACTAATTTAAAGACATTTTCCGCCCCTGCTACAGAAAGACTTTTCTTCAGGTCACAGCTTGTTTATTTGAATAGAAATTAACTTAATTAGAAATTAAAATAAACACATTTAACATGGCACCCTTCCCCTTTAAGAGAAAGCACTTAGAAGTCATAGGTTTACACCTAGATTTGTTCCTTAGTCCTTAAGACACAAACACTTAACTTTTATGTTGTTTCAATGAAAATATGAACTGAGCCTGAAGAAAAGGTTCTTCCTTCTGTTCTCCCTAAGTGAGCATGCAGAAGAAACACGGATTTCAGCAGCTCCCAGAGTGTAGCTAACAGAGGCAGTGAGCAGACGCAGCAGTTTGTGCAGCAGTGTTTGGGCTCTGACTAGAACTTGAGGATCTTGTTGGAAGTTGTGGGCTTTCTGAGGACCCCCGAGGAACTAGAAGGTGATTGCTGTGAACAGGAAAGGGGAAGCTAGGCAAGGACAACTTGCAGGAGGCCTTGACTTCTCCTGGGAAAAGCTCCTGGGAAAAGCTCTAGCTAGGAGTGGCTGCTGCTAACGAGCTCTCTGGGTTGCCCCTGGCC
>NW_020448105.1:12492-14840 GCF_003343035.1 Apteryx rowi | reverse complement strand
GGGGCATTGTGGGGCGTCGCGGGGTCTGGGGGAGCGCGGCCCTGTGTGCCCGGGCAGTGCGGGGCCCCGGGTCGCGGCCACTGCCCCGCCGGGGCTGGGCTCTGCCACAGGGCCCCGCAGGACTCCTGGCTGCCGTGCGCACAAGGGGTTGTGGGGGGCGCAGGAGACCAACCRCAGGGCCTCTGCTGGTGCCGGCCCTGGCACTGGCTTGGGGGCCCTGGGTATGGCTGGGGAACTGGAGCCTGCAGGCAGCGTCCTGCTGCCCCCAGGGCAGGGCAAGGCCCTGTCTCCCCTGGGGTCCCAGCCCCCTCCCCACGGCAGCCCTGGGGCTCGGCAGCCCTTGCGCTGTGCCTGGCAGGGCTGGGCCGCAGCCGGGCAGGGGCTGCTCTCTTCGGGACTGGGCTGGGCCCCAGTGCGTCGCTCCGGAGGGCTGAGGAGCCCCGGGGGCACGGGGCAGCCAGAGGCAGAGCAGCTCTGGGCCTGCTGGTGCTGGGCAGCAGAGGTGTGGGTCCAGGAGGGGGCTGGAGGAGATGGCCCTGCTGGACTGCCCCCAGCACTGCCCCCCACAGCTCAGAGAACAATGCTTGGGGTCAGCAGGGACTTGTGAGGGGTCGATGGTACCCTCACCTGTTTCCAAGCTGCTCTCCCAAACAGGCTGTCTTTTGGGTGCAGAGGTTTGACYCCCATTTGCAGGAGGACAGGGTCTGTGGCCATCTGAGGACAAGATCTSTGAGCCCAAACCATGCTCTGCCAAGTTGGAAGCATAAAAGKATCCAGGGTGAAGGAGCAGAGGTTCTCCCAAAGGAGCAGACACCTTGGGGTCATTACAAGGTGAAGGTTTCATTTCCTATATGGGCATTTCCAGCAGGCTCTTGAGAGCCCCAYRGGAGCGGCAGGACACCCCAGCTGCAGGATGCAGGACCTCTTTCCTGCCAGAGCCAGATCTTGAAGAGGGACCCACTCCCAGGGCAACCTGTCCATGGATTGCCCCCCACCCTCCACAAGGGGATGGAGGCAGCCCCACAGGAGACTTGGGGCTCAGGGCAGCTCCATCCCCAGCACCCAGGCGTCCTGGCTGCCACATTTTCCCCTAAGCCAGACAGGACCCTCAGGCAGGGCTCTTTTGAGAACCCCCAGCCCATTCCAGCTACCCCCACAGCCCAGGATCCACAGCCATTTTTGCAGTTAACTGTCTCTGCGCAACACCTCAACAAGGAGCTCCTAAAGCCCTTACCCTTGGTGGAGAGCCAAAGGAGTGCTGGGAACAAGGAACTGCGGTGCAGGCTGATGGTCTTGGTCCGGCAATTCTCCATCTCTCTTGCCCCCTTGCCCTTGGATTGCCTCTCCACGCGGGGAGGAGGGCCGGTCTTCCTGTCTCTTCACCCAGAACTCCTCTCCAACCTGCCCCTTCTCCTCTGCCTCTCAGTGAGGGGCCCCAGCATGGCCCCGCTGCCTCCTGTCCCCCATCCTTGCTGTGGAGTGGCTCCAAAGGGCAGCAGGGGGAGCTCATGAGCAGTGCTCAGCAGCTCCTGGGCCTCGCAGGGAAGGGAGGACACCACCACACCACTGGGGAGACCTCCCTGTGATGTGGCACATCCCACTGTGACTTCAGCTTGTGTCATCTGGGGGCTCAGTAGGTCACCACCATGGAGATGGCATAGTCAGGGAGAGAGCCAAGAGATTTCCCCTCATGTTCGGGAAAGCAGTCACCTCCCCTCACCCCAGTTATTTACRAAATCTTTCTGATAAATCCTTCAGGAACATCCCCAGATGATGCCAAAGGCTGTGAGATATGAAAAAGGGAGCCCTGAAGAGGACACGTCTGCACCCCTGCAATGAGAGGTCTCTGCACTGGGCAGAGCTGTGTGGGATGCTGGGGTTTGGGGGTTGCTTTGGGATTTGGTTTTTTTCAAAGACAGGGTCAAAGTCATGTGGGATGAAACAGCACAAAGCATGGCCACAAGTTGAGATCCTTTGATGAGCCTCCAAACTGATTTCTCCTGTGGGTCACTCTTTTTGTAGAAGCAGGATGCAGGACAATGTGGGACAGGACACAGCCTTCCTCCTTGAGGCACCAAAGCAGGCTCTTTGGTTTTAAAAGTCCTCAGCAAGGTTTCTCGGTCTGTGGTGCTTAAGTTAGAGATGATATGCCAGAAAAGAGCCAATGTGCCCTTAACACACATCATCTGGAGAGCTTTATCTGGGACCCTGCTCCCTGCCATGCTTCATAGCCATGGTTACTGTAGTGCACGAATATGGTGCTGCCAATTATTAAGAATGAAAACATATTTGGCAATGGTAAAAACTGTGTGAATTTTTGGAAAGGAGGATTTTTGTCAATTATTGCA
>NW_020448105.1:8073-10236 GCF_003343035.1 Apteryx rowi | reverse complement strand
AGGCAAAGGCAATGTGAGGGTGGCTGTGATGCCAAGTCAACCTTGCTGTGTGTTATCCACAGAATGRCCAAGACCCACAGCCAGCCCCTGGGTAGGGAGATCCTCTCCTCACACTTTGCTCAGGGCTGTTCCTGGGGGCAGCATCAGGGTGGGGCTGTGTGCGATGTCTAGTGCAGGACAACGATACAGCACCTCCTGAGCTCCGTGGAGGTGAGGAAGCAGCAAGGCCACGGTGCTGTAAGGAAACGTCATCTTCTCRTAGGCCTCTGTGGCAGAGACACTAGCCATAGCAAATGGGACAAAGACCTCAGTTCTTTTGGTGGCTTTCAGCCTTGCCATTGCCCTCAGTCATCTCCACCACAGACTGTCCTGTGYKKTCCCAAAGCTGCGCCTGTTTCCCTGCAGCCTGTAGACACCCAAACTGCTTCCCCACCTTGCTCTCACTGCAGGATCTCCCCACCTTTACTGATGTCCCGCTGTCCTTGCTGGCTGTTCCTTGAAACAAAAGGCTAGGGGCTGATCACGGAGTCCCTCTGGGTGTCCTGTTGCACCACAGCACTACCCTACGAGTGACATTCTCGTTACGTGAAGTGCAGTCTGAACCTCTCAAGATACACTTTGTGGCTCTTTCCCCTTCCCATGCTGCTTCCCACTACCAAGAAAAGCTCCATCATCTCTGAAACTACCCTGTCACAGGCAGTCACAGGTGACTACTGTATTGTCCTTAGCCTCCACTTCAGCAGGCTAAAGAAGCCCAGGTCCCTCAGCCTCTCCATACAGGCCATGTGCTTCAGGCCCCCAACGCCATCTTGGCAGACCTCCTCTGGACCCTCTCCAGTTGCTCCCCATTCCTCCAGCACTGGGTGTACCACACTGGGACACACTGTTCCAGATGTGGCCACATGAGTGCTGAGTGGAGGGGGATAAGAACTGCCCTTGCCTGGGTGGCCACGCTCTTCCTAATGCAGTCCTGTATGCGGCTGGCCTCCTTTGTCATAAGCATGCACCACTGGCTCATATGGCACCCCTCGTAATGTCCAGACCTTCTCCTCAGGGTCACTGCTCTGCTGGTCAGGTCTCTGCCTGTCCTGATGCACGTGTTGTTCTGCCCTGCTGAGGAGCCTTTCAAAGAGGACAGGATGCAGGCTTTACCCCTTCATACCCCACCTATCCCTGGCTTCCTGGTCAAGCATGACCCATTCATGAAACCCCTCTGATTTCCATCAACCAACCAGCTTTTTGCCCATCTGGATGTCCACTGGACATCCACTACTCTCTTCTCCTCCACAAGTGCAGGCCTTTTATCACAGAAGACAATCAATCAGGTGGGTCAGGAATGATTTACCCAATTGTATTGTTGTCCTGCACTAGGCATTGCGCTCCTCTGTAATGGTGAAAGGAGGTTCCCACTAAGAGAGTAAACCCTGCAGTGCCTAAGGCCAGGGAGAAACAGCTGAGCTGTGTCAAAATGGCAGGAGAGGGGTTTGCTGCCTGAGGTGATTTATAACACCATGGGGCCTGTGACAGAAGTGAATCCATCTCCAGGCAGGACAAGGTACCAGTGAAGAGGTCCCTGGYCCYRKGCAGCCTGTGATCCAGCCACCCTAAGGTCAACATTAGCACAGTCCCTGGTCATATCATCTGGYGGGGTGAGAAGAGGTTCAGGGGGAGAAGAGCTAGAAGGGTTTGAGAGTGCAGGGACTAGAGCAGAGACCKTGGTGTGATGTGCCTCCCATTTATGCAGCACACATGGACGTAGATGGGATGGACTTTCCCTAAAGGCAGTTTGTCATTTGTCTGAGCACATGTAGGAAAGGCAAGATGCCCTGCGGCACTTGCCCAGCAATCACTCCAAAGAGGCATGGTTTTCCTTTAGGTCCCATGCTGTACGTGCTAGAGAAATGTGGTTGTGCTGGACMCCCCAGGTATCTGAAATGGCCCTGCCAGACTATTTGTGTGTCATGAAATCAAGTGTCTGCACTGAATACATTAGCTCTTTGTAACATTGGGATCTTCATCTGTCTTGGCTTCATAGTGAGTGGGACTCTAGTTGTAGTAGGCATCTAATGTCATTTCAGATGGCCAAGGAAATTCCCCACCTGGCCCCCAACTTATGCTCTAGGAAGATGTAGGTCTCACGTTTGCTCCATCAGAGCAAGCAGA
>NW_020448105.1:3422-7302 GCF_003343035.1 Apteryx rowi | reverse complement strand
CGGTAAGCCTCTGGCTGCAGGGAAATGCTGCTGCGGTTCCTGGAGGGGTCTTCTGAACCCATCCCATGCCATGACTGATAGGCTTTTTAAGGATCTCTCTCCCAGCTCCTCCAGTGCAGAAGCAGAGGAGGAGATGCTTCAGAGCAGGGATTCCCTGCCACATTGTCACAGGGACAGGGCATCCTGCTACCTTCTGCCAGGGATGGCTGCAGTGGTGTGAAGCCAGGGTGTGCACCCAGGTCTACCTGGGGCTGTAATTCAGAGTGGTGTCGCTGTGCCGCAGGGTGTTGTGTGCCGGGGGCAGTGACTCTGCCATCTGCAAGGGTCAGCACTCAGCCTGCCTGGGGAAATCCCCATGGCACTGTGGGGAGAAGCTCTGGGTGAGAGGAAAGACCCCCAGCAAGGCAGGTTCATTCTCCTGCTGAGAGTGTGCTGCGTGGGTCAAGGCTGCTGACAGCTCTAGCTCATGCATATGCCATATCTGAGGGGTCTTTTCAAGAAAAAAGTTCAAGAGAAAGGCTACTTCCAAAGGAAGTAGCTTTTCTTTCTGGTGTCTGCGCTTTCAGTTCCCCAATTCTGGCAGGGAGAATGAAGGGAAGAGTTTGGGGGTTTTTTTGTTCTTTTGGCAAAGAACTGAGAGTCCTAAACCTTTACTCTCAGAGATTAGTAGGTCTGTGAGAAACCTCAGCAAGCCCCTTCAACTCCACCTCCACCTACAGCAGCACCAGCATCACCTTCTCTGGGCTCATCAGGGTTATGTGACCTGCTCCTTAGGACCTGCATGCATGGAGATGCCCCTGGCCAGTGTCCTGTCCTGGGAGGTTTCTGTAGGGCAGAACTGAGCACAGAAAAGGTGTGATGCGGTCTGTGAGCACTAACTGCGAAAAGACATTAGAACAGAGAAAGAGCTTCCAGCAGCAGGGACAGCTCCAGGCAGCAGATGTGCAGGGAATGAGAGGGAACTGTGAACAGAAATGTCATGGAAGGATGGATTTGGGCAAGTCACGGTCAGTCCTCCAAAGCAGACACCTTCCTCTGAGCAAGCCCCCCATGTCTCCTCTCCCACCCAGCAGAGCTTCTGCCCTGACAGGCATGGAGTCCAGGGCATGAGCCGCCTCCTCTGCAGCCAGACCTGTGGCAGAGGAGAGGGGAATCTCTCCTGCCACAGGCCCATTTCATGCTACCTGACAAAGGGGCTGAGAGCAACTGCCCTGCAATGTCACTGTCTGCCAGGCAGCATGCTCAGCTGGGTAAGGGGAAGGCTTTCCCAAGTGCCCATCTATTTCTCTCTCCATGCCTCCCTTGGCAGCAGGATCATGGTGTTGCTCCTTGTTTCCCTTCCTCTCCATGATGCTCCTGTTCTTCTCTTCGGCTCCCTGGGTTTCAGGGTTTTCAGCTGCAGTTCAGACATGGATGCTGCAAGTTGTGGAACAGAGGGATATGCATGGGAATGAGGTTCCCCCAGCCCCCTTCTAAACTGTGGTGCTCCAGGAAATGCAGTCTGTGGGGTTGGGAAACGAGCTGACTCTCCCTTAAGGAGAGCCCATTTCCAGTCCTAACTGTCCTTGGACTGTTTCCCTGTGGTGTCTTGCTGGGCTGCAACCTGCCCTCTAGAAAGGCACAGTTGTCTCATAGCACCTCTGTGATATCTGAGAGACAAATGAAGAAGGTGCAGAGCTGCTGAGAGTATGGAGCTGGTGGTGGGAGGCTGCAAATGGGCATCTGAAAAGAGCCCTGTGTGTCCTTGGCTAGAAGGAGAGTGTGGAGACCTCCCTCAGGTGCCCTGAGAAAGGGAGAGATGGTTGGAGATCTGTGGTTTTGAAACTTGTCTTGTCTGCTCTCAGCAGTGGCTGGTTTCTCTTTAAGGCTACATATGAGTGTGATCGACCTCCAGCTCACAATCACAGGACAGCTGGGAACAAGACTAACAGACAAACTAGCTGTCCTCACTCTGCAGCAAGGGACAGGGAATCTGTTTTTCTCAGGACTCAGCAGAAATGCTGAGAATTTCTGCCTTTGAGGAACATTCCCCAGGGGTGACAAGGACATCTAAAAGAAATTAAAAAAATCCCTGAAACTCTGTTCTGCAAACCTCATTCTTTAGAATTGGGAGTGAAGATGCCGAAAAGCTGTTTTATATGATGAGTGGATTTCACCTGACAGAAATTGAGAATGTCAGAGTTAGTCACCCCCATTCCCCTGCGCCCACTCCTTTACAGCAGGACTGACTCCTCTGGAGCTCATGGGCAGAGGTCCCTGCTCCTCACAGCACACTCAGCCAGTGCAAAGAGGAGCTCAAGCAAGGGAGCTGCACAAAGATCCTCTCCATAAAGAGAGAAGCAATGTAGGAGAATGTATGAGAACTGGAACATTTGGGGCATTTTTGCTCGAAAAGTCTCTCGTAACTTCTCAATGTCTTTTCTTCTTTGCACAGTCCCCCATGCACGGATATAGCAAAATGTCCAACAGCAGCTCCCTCAACGAGTTCCTCCTCCTGGCATTTGCGGACACATGGGAGTTGCAGCTCTTGCACTTCTCGCTCTTCCTGGGCATCTACCTGGCTGCCCTCCTGGGCAATGGCCTCATCATCACAGCTGTAGCCTGCGACCACCACCTCCACACCCCCATGTACTTCTTCCTCCTCAACCTCTCCCTCCTCGACCTTGGCTCCATCTCCATCACTGTCCCCAAATCCATGGCCAATTCCCTGTGGGACACCAGGGCCATTTCCTACTCAGGATGTGCTGCCCAGGTCTTCCTGTTTGTTTTTTCATTTGGAACTGAGTGTTCTCTTCTCACAGTCATGGCCTATGACTGCTATGTTGCCATCTGCAAACCCCTGCACTACGGGACCATCATGGGCAGCAGAGCTTGTGTCAGAATGGCAGCAGCTGCCTGGGCCAGTGGTTTTCTCACTGCTGTTTTACACACTGGAAACACATTTTCAATTCCACTCTGCCAAGGCAATGTGGTGGACCAGTTCTTCTGTGAACTTCCCCAGATCCTCAAGCTCTCCTGCTCAGACTCCTACCTCAGGGAAGTTGGGCTTATTGTGGTTAGTGCCTGTTTAAATTTGGGGTGTTTTCTTTTCATTGTGCTGTCCTACGTGCAGATCTTCACTGCTGTGCTGAGGATCCCCTCTGAGCAGGGACGGCTCAAAGCCTTTTCCATGTGCCTCCCTCACCTGGCCGTAGTCTCCCTGTTTGTCAGCACTGGCCTCTTTGCCTACCTGAAGCCCCCCTCCATCTCCTCCCCAGCTCTCGAGCTGGTGCTGGCTGTTCTGTACGCAGTGGTGCCTCCAAAAGTGAACCCTCTCATCTACAGCATGAGGAACAAGGAGCTCAAAGATGCACTGAAGAAACTGTTTCAGCTGGTACTAGTTCAGCAGAAATAAGCTGCCCATCCCTCTTCACAGCTGGTTTCTAATTTCTCTCAAAACAACTCCTATGCTTTGGGCATTCTCTCTGTGATAATCATGTTTGTACAGAAGTATTTGAATCCCACTTCTYCRGAGGCAKGAACCCAGTCTGTCTGACTGAGATGCCTGCTGTAAATGTGTCTGTCACTGTGTGAGACCTGGCTTCACTCTAATAAAAGGGCATTTCCTCAGTGCAGTGCTTGAAGGTTGGTCTCTCCATCCAAAGCTGGAGTCAAAAATGTGCTCAAGGACTTTCACCCTGAAAGACCCTGTTGCTTTTCCAGCACTCTGCATGGGCTCAAGGCCATGAGCTCCTAGGTGATGTGTTAGGGAATGAGGGTGGGTGGGTGCCCAGTGCTCCTGGAGGTGCTGAATGGTCAAGCAGTATCTACCATATGACAGGGCTGGAGACTGATACCTGTCCTTCTCAAAGGGAGTATGGAGCCCCCAGGAGAGCACAGG
>NW_020448105.1:1498-3296 GCF_003343035.1 Apteryx rowi | reverse complement strand
CATTGTCCCCAAATCCATGGTCAATTCCCTGTGGGACACCAGGGCCATTTCCTACTTGGGATGTACTTCCCAGGTCTTCCTGTTTTGCTTTTCAGTAGGAGCTGAGTCTTCTCTTCTCACTGTTATGGCCTATGACCACAACGTAGCCATCTGCARGCCCCTGCACTGTTGGACCCCCCTGGGCAGCAGAGCTTGTGTCAGAACGGCAGCAGCTGCCTGGGGCAGTGGTTTCCTCAATGCTGTGCTGCACACTGCTAACACATTTTCAATACCACTTTGCCCAGGCAATGCTCTGGGCCAGTTCTTTTGTGAGATTCCCCAGATCCTCAAGCTCTCCTGCTCAGACTCCTTCCTCAGGGAAGTTGGGCTATTGTGATTAGTGTTTRTTTATTCTTTGGCTGTTTCGTTTTCATTGTGCTGTCCTATGTGCTGATCTTCASTGCTGTGCTGAGGATCCCCTCTGAGCAGGGACGGCTCAAAGCCTTTTCCATGTGCCTCCCTCACCTGGCCGTGGTMTCCCTGTTYRTCAGCACTGSKSTGTTTGCCTRCCTGAAGCCCCCCTCCCTCTCCTTGCCATCTCTGTGTCTGGTGGTGGCTGTTCTGTACKCAGTGGTGCCTCCAGCAGTGAACCCCCTCATCTGCAGCATGAGGAACAAGGAGCTCAAAGATGCACTGAAGAAACTGATTCAGCTGGTACTASTTCAGCAGAAATAAGCTGCCCATCCCTCTTTACAAGGGGTTTCTAATTTCTCTCAGACAACTCTTGTGCTTTGTGCATTTTCCCTGTGATAATCATGTCAGTCCACAAAGGTCTGAATTCCTTCCACTTCTCCAGGAGCACAAACTCAGTCTCTCTGACCCAGAGGCCTTCTGTGAATTTGTCTATCACTGTGGCAGACATGGTCTCTTTAATAAAAGAGGGTTTCCTCAATTCAGTGCTTGAAGGTTGGGCTCTTCTTCCAAAGCTGGAGTCAAAAATGTGCTCAAGGACTTTCACCTTGAAAGGTCATGTGGTTTTCCAGGGATCTCCTGGGCTCAAGTCGATGAACTCAAGGGGTGATTTGTCAGGGAAGGAAGGTTGGATTCAGTTGTCACTTGTGGGTGCCCAGTGCTCCTGGAGTTGGTGAATGGTCAAGAGGTATCTCCCATACGACAGGGCTGGAGACTGATGCCCGTCCTTCTCAAACGGAGTATGGATTCCCCCAGGAGAGCACAAGGCATCTCCAAGGGCACCGTGTGCCTCGGGGTGGGCAGTGAATGGAGCGTCACAAGATCAAGTGGAGTCACCCAAATGTAAGGGCTAAATCAATGAATGTCCAGGCTAGTGAGAGCTCTGCAATCCGACGAGAGGCAGTGTGAACCCTGCAGGCACAGGAAGGGAGCCTGGAGAGTTGTTCATGCCTCCTTCAATCAGAAACCATGGGCTGGCTCTAGGGACGTCCCTGAACACAGCCTGAGCATTGGAAATGCCCTGTGATTGCTCAGAGCATCGTCCATGGCCACAGACCCTTTGGTAGGGGGTTGTCAGATGCAATGATGCCCATCCAGTTGGGTCTGCTTCCCATCCTGACCACAACAGCCATTGTGGAGTCACCCCGTGGACCTATTGCCCCGCAGCCACTCGCTCTGCAGAGCAGCACTGCCAGCTTGGGGCCCCACGGGGATCACAGGGGAGGGTCCAGGAATGTCCGAGCAGGCCAGCACCGATGCAGAGACACACTGACCTGGGGAAATGCTCTCCAGAGAGCAGGGATATGGCAGAGCGCCCTCCTTGCATGTCCCTGTCCTGCTGGGAGGG
>NW_020448105.1:0-926 GCF_003343035.1 Apteryx rowi | reverse complement strand
CTCACAGGGGAGAGCTCCAGGGGGATTTCTGATTTACTCGACCTCTAATAGCATGGCCAAGAATATGATTATGCAGGGGTAGAACATGTTTTTGCTAGTCTAACTTTTCAATTAAAGCATTAGGGCTCATGCTCAAGCACACCAATGTGGGGGGCATTGGCTTYTCATTGGCTTCAGTAGCTGCAGGATGAAGCCTGCATTTGGTCTGAAAGAGAAAAGAYTGGGACTGAATRTCCTGAGGRTGATTATAAACTGAYGCTTTTCCTGCTCTTCAGTGATACTTCCTCTGGTCACACCTCAGTCTACCCTGAACTCTATTTTTCCCCTTGCATAATAGATCAGGACTGTGGAGATAGAGCTGAGTCCAGGGTAATGCCACGCTGATAATCTGGGCAGCCTGGGGAGCCCCCTGAGAAGCTAAATGTGTGCACAAGACCTCACAGCAAAGGCCTGGATAAACCAAGTGACAGTGACCCTCCTGAGATGCAAAGGATCCCAAGCCCCGAGCCACAGGGCTTCATATGGCCTCCTCTGCTCATGCCATGGGCTCATGACACACCTCACAGACTAAGATAAATGTGTGTGGGAGAGGTGGAGAAAGAAAGCAGAAATGAATCGAAAGAGGGAGAATTTGGGCCTGCAGTCCCACCAGTAAACATCTCCAAAAATGGGTGGATTTACTCCCTCTCTGGGAAGGCCATTTCTTCCATGACCAGCAGTACTTGGGGGAAGGAGGGTTTTTTTCCTGACCTCCCTTCATGGGATGCTGGGTAGCAGGATTGGAGAGACCCCTTCCATCCAAGGGGGAATTTCTGGGCACTCAGGCAAATATTTCAGCCTGGGACCTTCAAGTCCTGAGTGGCTGAAGACTACAGGATGCCTCCAATGTGTGGCTCACAAAGGACCTGAGTCACATCACAGCCACC
>NW_020448104.1:12807-14852 GCF_003343035.1 Apteryx rowi | reverse complement strand
CAGTGAGCGCGTAGGGGTGCCGCATGTGGCTGTCAGCTTTGCAGGAGGAGCCACCAGTCTCCTGCCCCACGAGAGGGGAGGAGGAGGAGGGATCTATGAGCTTGCAGAGAATGCCAGAAGAGGCAGCAGGGAACTCCCCAAGGGCMCCATATCCCAGAAGAGCTGTGAAGGACCCCACGTGCCAGACAAGAGGAGGCATCAGGCTGCTGSGCCACTGCTGGAGACATCCAGACCCCTGTGCAGCACATGAGTGCCCGGGGAGCCGTCAGAGGCAACGGAGGACCTGTCACCACATACTGCACTGAGGAAGCCCATGGCTTTGGGGCAGCCATACAGGAGGGAGCAGGGCTCAGCGAGGCTCAGCAGGGCTTTCAGTCAGTTGGTGCCCACGCTGGCTGGTGACCACAGTCTGTGCCTGGGGGTGGGGGAAGCTCCAGGTGCCTGGGAGTGTCGTTCATCTATCCATCTTCTTGCTTGCCTAGCCACAACTCTCAGGGAAATAACCTGGGGCTGCACTAATCGTACCTCACTCAAAGTGACCTTCAACCTGCTGGGTCCAGAAGTTTTAAACCTCCTCGGGACTTACCAGCACTCTCGGGCGTGCCTGCCATAACAGGAGCCGTCCTCCCGCAGACACCGCGCCACAACCCTGCTCTGGGGCCCACCCGCCTCCTCGCTCCTCCTGGCCGCATCCACGGGGGCGAGCGCACGCCCCAGCCTGCGCTGGGGAGGAGCCAGGGCCCTAAAGGTGACACATGAGGCAGGAAAAGTCCAACCGCGCTCCGGCAGACCCTGCCCCGCGCAGACCCTGCCCTGCGCACCTTGCACGGTGCAGCACGGCGCCAGGCCCGGCCCCCGCCACCCCTCCCCCCACACTGCTGCCTCCACACACTGATGGCACCAGCGGCCAGGACGCAGCCCGACGCCCGCAGCTGCCCGAAGGCCTGCGCTCGCCTCACTGGCGCCCCCAGATCCTCAACTCCGGGAAGCCTTGGCCCTCACCCACCACTGCCTCCGAGCAAAAATGCCAGCCCCGCTTGCCGCCATGCCGCTCCCCACTGCCACGCATGTGCAGGCCGCCAACGAAGCGCGGCTGCAGCGGGGGCCTGGCACTCAAGCACCATGCGTGCACCGGCTATGGACCGAGCGGGAGGGGCAGGGGGAGCGGGAGTGAGGTGAGACTCGCAATGGTGCCCTCGCGTGCTTGCGGCATGGTGCTGCAGCCGGCCAGCTCAGGTGTGTGAACCGCAGCCTGCTGCGGCCCCACGGGGCTCCCACTAAGCAATGAGCGCCCTGAGGCTGCCCGTGCCCGTGCCTGTGGCGGGCATCAGTGAGCGGGCTCTGGTGCTGCCCCAGTGAGAGGGCACCGCGGAGCAGCTCCGAGATGGCACTGCCCATCCCCGCGACACCAGGAAGCACCGATAAGGAACAGTGTTCTGCGCCACCGGCCTGTGAGCACCAGGAAGGGGCGACGAGCACGGCCCATTCGCTTACCTGTTACCGAAGCACTGGAGAGTAGTGGCGAACACGGCGACGGGCACTGCCTGTGCGTGTCGGCTGGCTGCAGTGTTCTTTGTACGCTGGGGGAGGGCAGTGGTGGCTGCAGTACGGGCGTGTCGACACCCACGGGCAGCAGTGAGCACAGGAAGCCAGTGTGCATGTGCTCGCCTTGCGTGTGCAGTACGGAGCTTTTGACACCCGGGGGCAGCAGTGAGAACGACGGGAGGCAGGGCGCATGCGCTACGGTGCAGTAGTGCTTTTTCAACACCCGAGCGATACATGTGCGGTAAGGAACAGACACAGTGGGCCACTGCTGCAGGGCGGAGAAGGCACAGGCACCTGGAACTACAGCTCCAGGCCTGCCACAGAGCACAACGCGGCTGGCTGGTGGGAACCCCGCTGACAGAGAACTGAACCTCCCGCCACCTCGAAAGGCACAACATGGTCTCCCAGAAGCCCCCTATGGGAAGACTACATCTCCCGGCATGCCCTGCAAACTAAAATGGCCACTGGGAAAACCACTGCCGGAAAACTATACCCCCCCC
>NW_020448104.1:10387-11335 GCF_003343035.1 Apteryx rowi | reverse complement strand
CTGGGGCACAATTTTGGCCAAAAGAGGGCTCCAGGGCAGACCAGAGGGTTGGAAAGRGGRCTGGAGGACCAAAGCAGGGCTCCGGGGCACAACAAAGGCTTYCGGAGGGGTTCAGAGGGGACTCGAGGGGTGTGAAAGGGGCTGGAAGGCCAGAAGACGGCCCTGGGGCACAAAAGAAGGCTGAAAGAGTAGTCCAGAGTGCACTAGAGGGGTGCTAAGGGGTCTAGAGGGCCAAGAGAGGCCTGCAGATGGAAACTAACAGGCGAAAGGAGGGGCCAAAGCAGAACAGAGGGCTGCTGAAGGTGCTAAACAGCTAACAGAGGGCTCCAGGGCTTGAAGAAGAGCTCCGGAGGGATTCTGAGGGGTCTACCAGGCTCCTAAAGGGGTCTAGAGGGTCAAGGTACAGCTCTGGGAAACAAGGAAGGCAAAAAAGTAGCCCAGAACACCCTAGAGAGRTCCTAAGGGGACTAGAGGGCCAAAAAAGTAAAAACTGGTGAGCAAGGAAGACCTCCGAGGTGGTCTGAGGGGCAAGAGAGGTCGGAGGGCCAGAAGACAACTCTGGGGCACAACCCAGGTCTCCGGAGGGGTTCTGGGGGAACAAGAGGGGTCCTAAGGGGTTTAGAGGGCCAAGATAGAGCTCTGGGGCAGAAGGAAGACTGAAAGAGTAGTCCAGAGTGCACTAGGAGGGTGCTAAGGGGTCTAGAGGGCCAACAAATGGGTCTAACCCAAACCCTAACCCTAACCCTCTAACCTAACCCTAACCCTAAATGGCTGCAACGCTAAACCCTAACCCTAACCCTGTACCAGGGAAAAACAGGGAAATTCTACTGTCCCCAATGACCCACAGGGACTCTGGTGTGAACAGCACATGTCCAGTAAAGGACAAACACACCGGGCCACTGCTGCAGGGCTGAGAAGGCACAGGAACTGCAGCTCCTGGCCTGCCAC
>NW_020448104.1:5956-7705 GCF_003343035.1 Apteryx rowi | reverse complement strand
GGCCCTGGACCCTGACCCCAACCCAGGGAACGCAGCCAGGAGGAGCGCAAGAGCCCAGTGTTGCCTCTCACCCAGGACGATGACAGCTGCCACCTGCGATGCCTGGTAGCTCCCTGTGCAGCAGCTCTGGGCCGTGCTGAAGAGCCTCTCCAGCAGCGCGGGGCAGTCTTGGGCCTAGGGCAAAGCAGGGACGTGGGAGCTCGCCTCAGGCTGCAAATGCCCCTCCGCCCACCCATGGCCGGGCAGCCCTGCAGTGCAGGAGCCACGAGGCATCCAGCTGCAGGGATGCAGGCCCCAGGAGGTGGGGGTGAATGAGGGGCTGCCCTGCAGCCCCAGGAGACCTGAAGTCYGGTGCCCGCCGAGGCAGAGCTTGCTGTGTGTGGGGTCCCTGCTCACCCTGTGCTCGTGTCCCTCTTCATAAGTGCCCAGCAGCTGGACGCACACCTGCAGGGCCCTCTCCTGCTTGCATGCGTGGGTCGAGGCAAGCCAGAGCTGCAGGACCTGGGCACAGDCAGACCTGTCTCACCATGGGCATTTTTCTGCCCAACGCCCCTTGTCAGCCCCCGCCCTTCCCAGCCCTGCCACCCCCACAGCCCCAGTCTCTCCAGGAGCCCCAGCCCCAGACGAGGAGTCCTTCCACATGGGGACCTCCCGTCTCCGGCCTCAGCCCAGGCTGCTCTCACCGCAAGCAGCACTGGCTTGTGCTGCACCCCTCGCTCACAGCTGCAGCTGGGGAGAAGCTCTGGCTGATCTAGGGGGCTGCAGGACAGTGTGAGCTGCCTGCAAGGAAGCTGCTGCCGATGGGAAAAGCTTGGATGTGAAATTAGGGCAAGGGGGCCTGAAGCTAGGACCATTTCACTGTCCACTAATCTGGGTGTTGCACCTAGTTACAGGGAAGCTCCCCTCCTTGGACAGCCCTGCAGGTGGGATCCCCACGGCTCTGCCCACTCTGGCAGCAGTGACACTTTCCCCGCTGCCCTGGGGACACTCACTTGCACCATGCCCTTGAGGCAGATGGGGGCCAGCTCTGCATGGAGAAGGGCTGCCATGAGCTGGCCCAGCACTTGCAGGGAGGGCGCCTGCACACCCTGACACCAGAAAGGGAGACTGAGGCCGGGCACCCTGCGGAGATGCCAGTGCAGCCAGCAGCTGCCAGAGTGCAGGGCACCCGGAGCTGGGCCCCCACCGAGGGGCGGCCCAGAAGGGCTGGCAGGTACCAGTGCGCGTGGAGCAGCTGCCGCTGTTTCCCCTCTCATGTCGATCTGCTCCAGGCAATGAAGCCACACGACGCCCTGGCAGCACTGAGCCAGGAGACTGTGGTTTTCCTCCCTGCTCAGATGGGGCTTCAGCTTGCTGCCAGGAGAAAAAAAGGAGAGAAGTCAGAGAGGGGGCTTACTAGCACTTTCCAGAGTGAGTCAGAGGACGACTAGCTTTGTCCCAATTGACAGCCCCAAATCCAACGCCCACAGCCCCAGCCAGACCAGCCAGCTGGGCTGGGACACGCAGCGACTCCCACAGCCCAGGGACAGACCCCACCTCAACTGCTCAATGGCCACGATGGCCCAGGGGTGCACTGGGGACTCCTGGCACTCCTCCTGAATCACCTCCTGCAAGTCACAGGGAGACACGTTGAAAGTGGGTAGCGGGCAGGGGCATGGGAGAGTCCTCCCACCCACCCTGGCCATAGGTTCTTCTGCCAGGCCCCACAGGCACCAGTCCCGCCACCCCCACGGCTCCCACAAGGGTCCC
>NW_020448104.1:2695-5168 GCF_003343035.1 Apteryx rowi | reverse complement strand
CCGGCTCTGCCCCATGCCCTGAGCACCTACCTGGCAGCCCTCTCGGTAGAGCTGCAGGACGTTCCCCACAATGTATCTCTCAACGTGGGCGAGCAGCTGCTCCCTGGGGGCACGCAGCACCATCCTGCCGTATGTCACCAACAGTGCAGCACAAGCAGCACRAGTCCTCACCATGTCACTCTGCTGGGGGTTGGCCAGAGAAGCACCGAGACATCAGCCCACAGCCCACTCTGCCCAGGACTCTGCATGCTCCCGAGGCAAGAGCTGCCCCGTGCCTGACTGGTGGGGCAGCTCCCTGCACACCTCCTGGCAGCTCCCCACAACAACACCACAGGCTCTTTACCTTCTGGTGTTTCAAAGTCCCCGTGAACTCCTTCACTGAAGAGAAGGCCAGCTGGAAGTGGCTCTCGGCACAGCGGGACACAACTGAAACCATTCCCTGCAACGCAGCAGAAACGGGGAGTCGCTCCGGCCCCAACACCCAGCCCTGGCCAGCTCCACTGGCCAGGCAGGAACTTTCCCCAGGGAAACGGACGCAAACAGAACACCAGCAAGGGCTGGAGCAGGGCATGCAGGGCCCCTCTGCCCCGGGGACATGCAGGGGACACTTGGGAAAGCAGGGCGACACGAGGAAACCTCACCTGTGCCTCCCACAGCTCCAGAAAGCTGGCTGCTTTCAGATGTTTCAGGGTCTGCTCTCATATGTGGCATAGACACCCACAAGCTGCCAGGGCCGTGCCGAGAGCCTTGTACAGGAACCACTGCAAGAGAAGAGGCTGAGCCCCAGCTGCAGTGACAGCCCAGCCTGGCAGGAGAGGGCCAGGCCATGGTGGCCCTCACCGTGCAGGCACCCACCAAGGCGCCCATGGTGCCAGCCCCAACAGCAGCTGGCAGCCAGCCTGGCCCTGCTGCCAGCTCAGCACGGAGGGGAGTGCGAGTGCCTTCTTGGGGAAAGAGAGTGGGCAGCAGGGAAACCAGCCTGTGGGGCAGAGTGCCACCATGAGCCCTCACCCTGGCCCGAGCCTCCCCCGCCACAGCCCTTGGGGCATGCAAGCAGCAGCGACGCCACGCAGGGAACAAACCTTCTCCCAGGACAGGCGGGGAGAGCTGCCCAGCTGCYGGCTCAGCTCCTGGCTCAGGCCCACGGTCCAGGCCTCGCTCTTGATGACCTTCAGCGACATTCGCAGGAACTAGGGCAAAGCGGGAGATGAAGCAAACGCTCCCCTGCCCTTGGCCAGGGCCTTTTGCACATCCAAGTGACCCCAGAGACTGTCGGGGCAGAGCTCCCCCTCACGACAGTCCGTCTCCCCACCCCCTGCTCTTGCAACCTGCCTCTCACTCTTCCCCTAATGCACCACTTGAGCCCCCTGGGCTCCGCACACACCAGAAGCAGGTGGTGCCACGACATGGGGCTGCGCCAGAGGTCTCTGCCCCGACCTTTGGCTGACTTTGTGCTCAGCCGTGCCCCACGTGCCRAGAGTGGCTCCTCTGAGCGGGCAGCACCCACGGCTGGGGCAGGTGCCGGGGGCTCAGGAAGCGCCCGTGCCGCTCGGTGCCCAAACAGGGAGCCCCCAGGTTCCTCCCACCGCTTTTCCGAGTGGCAAGCGAGGTAGGGGCACAGAGCCAATTGGGGTGCGGGAGGGGCAGGGAGCGCCATGAGCGACATGCGGCACGCCCAGTGACATTGCCGCACGGGCCGAGGCTGGCCCTGCTCCCCCTGGCTCCTGCAGCACCCCCCGCCTGCCGTCGCCGCCACCGCCACTGCCACCTCGGCCGGGGCTGCCCCCGCCCCCGCCCGGGGCAAGCGGGCACCAGCAGGGCTGCCTGCTCCAGGGCCACACAGGGTGCTGCCTGGCTGCACTGCCCCGGTGCCGGCCCTGGCACGGCCTCCCTGCCACCGTGCCCCTGCGCGAGGCCATGGCACGGCCCCTCTGTCCCCGYGGGGCCCCGCTTTGCTGCATCCCTTCCCCAGTTTGGTGCGTCTGGCACCTCTGCCTTGGCTGCGATGGCCGCACGTGGCGCTGCTGTCAGGACCACCTGCATGTGAGTGGCCCTGCACCCCAAAACGCCCCATCATTCTCCAGCTGCGCCTCCTTGGACTTCCCTTTACCTTACGCAGTTGCTCGACATCATTAGTTCCCTTCAGCCTCGCTTCTGCCACCCAGTCCCAGGGAAGCGCTAGCAGCTTCTGATCAGGCGTGCTGACACTTCACCTGCCTGAGCAGCAGAGCCACTTGCTTCTCGCACTCCTGCCGAGTGCTCCCACGGTGCCCCATTTGGGCCTCGGCTACTGCCAGGCTCTGTGTGCCAGCGGGAGCTCTGACGCCCGTCGGTATTACTGGCACCTTCTAAAAAAGGACRCCTGAGGGAAAAGAAGTGGGGAAAAAACCTTCCTTCTTTTCATGCTGAAATTCCGTACAGAAATCTGAAGCACCACCAAGGACGGGTTTTGTTTTGACGGCAATTTTATTGT
>NW_020448104.1:0-958 GCF_003343035.1 Apteryx rowi | reverse complement strand
AGCACCGTTAACAGTCCCGTTCTGAAGTTCTAACACAACTCAGCAGTATCTTTCCTATCTTCACTTGATCAACCTACCCATGTGCTGTCCAGACAGACTGCGCACCACTGAGAGCTCTTTAAAGCCAACTGGGCGGGCAAGACCAACAGCCAGAGAAGAACGAGGAGCAAACTGCTGAAATCTCTTTTCTCGATCTTTCTCCGTTTCCCTTCTATTTTGTTGTCGCTCCCTTCTGCAGGGGGATGTCCTCTTTTTCTGTTTCTTTGCTTTTCAGTCTTCCGGGAAGAGCCCTCAAAACCGGAAGGARCTGACACAGCTGAAGGTGCTCATCTTCGATGAGAATATTTTTCAGACTGCTGCTCCGGTACTGAATGGCGGCGCGAGTCTGCTCGGTGGCTGCTGAAGTGATGCCCATCTTCCCCTCCAGAGAGTGACGACAGGTGGAGCTGCCTGCTTTTGCAAGAATGCTCAYGTGACCTGTCTTGCTCTGTTCGTCCTCTGCTTCGGGATCGGTAACAAGGACTTTTTCCGGCGCTTCTGCCCTTATCCGGGCAGTTTCTGTCACTACAGGAAGATGGGCACCTGCTTCCATTGCAATACTGCTGCTGACGGCAGTTTTGCTTGTTTTTTTCCAGCCTGTGACAGCACCTCCTCTTGTGAGAATGATCGCTCATTTCTGTGATATCAATGGCCTTTGGATCCTCTTTCAGGGCTCCACTTCTCTTTAAATGACTTGAGCTCTGTATTTCAAAAGAAGAGATTGTAAGGTGGCTATATGCAAACACACAGCTTTGAAAAGCCCCAAGCACAAACCCCTCCTACCAGGTAGTCCTACAAATTGCACGCAATTTAGCATTAGCCACTGTTTGAAGGATTCTGKCTGCAGCAGGAGAGCTGTGAAGAAAGCTGCAGTGTGGGAGGGAAAATACAATGCAGACACTACACCCTCCCCCCCCCC
>NW_020448103.1:14039-15045 GCF_003343035.1 Apteryx rowi | reverse complement strand
ATTGAGCTATCTTGTCCTAAGGAAAAGGGGCTTAGAGGTACGCACAAGAGCTGTTGGACGGAGGAAGAGACGGCTCTATTGATGGAGTTGGAACAGAAGTACAAGAATTCCATGTTGTACAAACAAACTGATTGTGGAACATTGGCCCACAAAAATGGCAAAACAGATCAGTGATAAGCGACAGCAGCCTGTGGAAAGTGCRAGTGGACCAGCACCRTCAAAGGGCGGAGCGTACGCGCAATGGGACTCACTGGTTGAGAAAGGGAAAGTAGAGAGAGTGAGGATGGAGTATAGAAGGAAAGTGTCGGATTGGATTTGAGCCAAAATCCTTTCCTCTAGCCAAAGGGCTGTGTTTGAGAGGGCGTTGGAGGATGGCAAAGACATCTGGGATACCATCAAGATGTCATCGGAGGAGTGGTTGTCACAGCTGGCAGGGCATGCCACTGCAGCAAAATTTAAACAACTAAGGATACACCAAGCTGGACCCATGCCTGTGAAAGTGGAGAGGAAGTGGATGAAGGACAGAATGGTGAAGCAGGGCCTATACCTGAGATACCAGCAGCTCTTTGAGGTAGATCGCAAGAAGCTCACTGGTACCATTTTGGATAACATCGAAGCACTGATTTGCCCCCTTCCAATGAATGAGCTGCATTGCTCATTCAGAAAGAAGTGGGAAGAAGGAGGCCCCTTCCTGGGCTTAGGTGCTTTCCATGGTGCTGGAATTGAGGACACTTCTTCATTCAAGAAAATGATCACCCCAGGGGAGGTGAAGAAGAACATTGCGGAAGTGAATAAGAACTCTGCCCCTGGGCTGGATGGCCTGTGCCTGAGGGATGTTGTGAGGAAAGACCCTCAGGGTAGCCAACAGGCCAAATTGTTCAACCTATAGCTTCTGGCCAGGAAGATCCCAGATGGGATCAAAGAATGCAGAACCATTTTAATACCAAAATCCACTGATCCACAGAAACAAGAAGACATCAACAACTGGCGGCCCATTACCATGGGG
>NW_020448103.1:2701-13839 GCF_003343035.1 Apteryx rowi | reverse complement strand
CTCAGCCCTGGTGAGGCCACATCTGGAGTACTGCGTCCAGTTCTGGGCTCCCCAGGACAAGAGGGATGTGGCACTACTGGAGCAAGTCCAGCGAAGGGCTACAAAGAAGATTAGGGGACTGGAGCATCTCTCTTAAGAGGAAAGGCTGAGAGAGCTGGGCCTGTTTAGCCTAGAGAAGGCTGAGGGGAGATCTTATTAACGTGTACAAGTATCTGAAGGGAGGTTGTCAAGAGGATGGGACCAGACTCTTGTCAGTGGTGCCCAGCGACAGGG
This sequence comes from Apteryx rowi, assembly GCF_003343035.1. Taxonomy (NCBI): domain Eukaryota; kingdom Metazoa; phylum Chordata; class Aves; order Apterygiformes; family Apterygidae; genus Apteryx; species Apteryx rowi. The sequence goes on along the minus strand of NW_020448103.1, from coordinate 13,566 downwards.
TGCGAGGGAATGGGTAAAAACTGAAACACAGACAGTTCCATCTGAACATGAGGAAATACTTTTTTACTGTGAGGGTGACAGAGCACTGGAACAGGTTTCCCAGAGAGGTTGTGGAGTCTCCTTCTGTGGAGATATTCAAAAGCCTCCTGGATGCAATCCTGTGCAATGTGCTCTAGGTGACCGTGCTTGAGCAGGGGGGGTTGGACTAGATTATCTCCAGAGGTCCCTTCCAGCCTCAGCGATTATGTGATTCTGTGATACAGGAAATGTTATGCACGTGGGTGAGAAACACTGGGGAAGCCCCACTAAAGTCATTTCTGAAGGCTGAAATCTTGAAAATATATGGAGTCCCACGACTGCTGTACGCAGCAGATCAAGCTGGAGTGAACACCTCATAACTCCATGGCTGCATCGAATAGCTGATGCTATCTTATATGCCAGCAATAATTATGGTGGCCTGGGAATTGCGCGGCTGTGAGCCAAATTCCAAATAGTCAGGCTCATTGGCTGCATCAAATAGCTCACTCCAGGGATAACATCACAAGAATTATTGTCCTTAAGCAGGGGATCCAGAAGGAGTATGATAGGGTATGGATTGCTGTTGATGGAATTTTATCAGTTCTTCCTCCAGTTGGGGACAAACTCCCCATAACAATTCCGGCTGCTCCAGAAGGTGGCGAGGTAGCGTCCAAGTGAGAAATTCTATCTCCCAGAGTCATCTCTCCTATTCCTAGGAAGCGGAGAAAGAGAGTTAGAGAACTAGGACCAACCTGAGATTGCAAGGCTGTGATATTAAGAACTTTGGGAACAATAACATCAGTAATGATTGGCTGACCCAGTACTGGGGCATTCCGCACAGAAAGCTGTTAACAGCGATACAGCTCTGTGCCAATGTCTATCCCATGAGGGCTGGGGGAAGGGGCGCCAAAGGGGTGCAGGCATTGTCCTGTYGAGTGGGAAACCTGTTCCCATATTATTGGGCACTGCCCTGCAGTCCAGGATGCCCACATCTGGAGGCAGAGCATCTTGTGTGGCATGCTGGCAGAATAGGCTAAAAGACCGCAGTGGGTGATGTTCTTAGAACCCAGCCTCAGGGCTAACAACAATGAGCCATTTGAAATTAAAACAGTCTTACCTTTGCTGGCAAAAATGTATAGGATGTCAACAGAGGAGAGGAGAGCCCTCTGTGAGAAGAGCCTCGCCATCCTCTTCATGTGGCTGCCAGAGAGTCCAAGGTCAGTAAGGAATCCATCATTGCCTTTCTACCACTTCCTGTGAGCGCCAGTCAGGAAGCCCAGGAACTCCAGCTCTTCTGCTTTTGTCATACTCCTCACCTGTTCCCCCAGGTGCTGATATTTCCGTACTTTCTCTGCTTCTGTTGTCATCTCTAGGTGACACAGAATTTCATAGCAAACAGTTATGTCCTCTACCTTTGCCCGAGACCCCTTAACCACAAAAAAAACCCCCAACAATCCAGCTTGAAGAGCTCGTTGTGACGATCGCTGAGGTTGGGCTCTAAAAACACTGCCCACCCCAGTCTTCTTGCTTCTTCAGCCAGCATAGCACACAAGATGGTATGCCTTCTGATCCAGGCATCTGGGACAGCATCACAATATCCAATAATATGGGAACAGGTTGCCCACTCTGCAGGACAATGCCTGCATCCCTTTGGCACCCCTTCCCCCAGCCCCCCGTGCCAAATGCTCCCTGGTGGGATAGACATTGGCACAAAGCTGGAGTGCTGTTAACAACTTCCTGTGGGGAATGCCCCRAYAATGTACCAGCCAATTGTTACGGATGTTATCCTTTTCAGAGTTCTTAATACTACAGCCCTGAGTTCTTAGATTGTCCCAGTTCTCAAATTCTCTTTTCCTCCACTTGCTAGGAACAGGAGAGATGAYCCGGTGTTGAAATTTCCCATTCAGACACTAGCTCTCTACCTTCCAGAGTGGCTGGAATTGTTACAGGGATTTGCCCCCCAGTTGATGGAATTTTACCCGATCTTCCTCCAGCAGCGATCCGCAGTCTCTCAAACTCCTTCTGGATCCCCTCCTCAAGGACAATAGTCCTTGTGAGGTTGTCACTGGAGTGAGCAATTCGGTGCAGCTGATGAGCCTGAATATTTGCAATTTGGCTCACAGCTGTGCAATTCCCAGGCCACCATCATTATTGCTGGCATATAAGATGGCATCACAGGTACTGGAAGGTCAGTGAAGCCAGCTCTTCACTGCCAGTCTTATGGTGAGGTACAGRGATTGGAGGTATGAGGCACTCACTCCGGCATGCTCTGCTGCATATAGCAGTCACAGGATCACAGACATTTTCAACATCTCAGCCTTCTGAAGTGGCTTTAGTGGGGCTTCCCCCATGTTTCTCACCCACGTTCATAGCTTCCCCTGCAGCTCCAGTTTGGAGAGACCTAGCCATGGGTCCATTCCCAGGCCCAAATACTTCTCAGAGCTACTGGGCTCGATCACATCCAGTCGAGCCCCTGCAATTTCCCACGGGTCACAGTTGTTAATTGTATGAGTCTTTTGTGGGCCTTATAAGGAACCYGTGGCATTTCCCAGCCTCCACTTTGAGCCTGGTAAGATGGCAAAACTCTGCCACCACTTGAATATTTTTCTGCATACCATCCCACGAGTCACTCAGTAAGACCAGATCATCTGTGAACGCCAGTGATGAAACTGACTTGCTACCATACTTCAATCCACTTCTAACTTCTTCCAGTTTACAAATTAGGGGGGGGTCTATTGACAGATTAAACAGAATTGGGGACATTGGATCTCCTTGCTTTACCCTGGGGAGGACCTAACCTTCTCAGAGCACGTTCCCCCAACTTCCAGCTGTGATGTGCAGTTGTTAGACATGTCAGTAGTGATGCCAATTATATGACTATCAATGCCTCTCTGCTTGAGGACCTGGAGGACGTGATGGTGACAGACTGAGTCAAAGGCTTTTGCCAAGTCCACAAAGACAGCCCCCAGAGATTTACAGTCTCTTTTTGCGTGCTTGATTAGAACCTGGAGGAGCTTTAGATTTTCCACACAGCTGGGGGCTGAAATAAACCCTCTCTCATGGCTGTTAATTGGGCATGCCCATCACAACCGTGATGTTAGCATCCAAGAGAAGAGTCTTAAAATTATCGACCCGATGATGATGGGCCCCCAGTTGTTGATGTCCTCTTGCTTCTAAGCGGATCAGTGGATTTTGGTAATGAAATGGTTCTGCATTCCTTGATCCCATCTGGGATCTTTTCGGCCAGAAGCCACAGATTGAGCAGTTCAGCCAATTGGCTGCCTTGAGGGTCCTTCTCTGTAACATCCCTCAGGCACAGGCCATCTGCTCCAGAGGTGGAGTTCTTATTCATTTCTGCCATGTTCTTCTTTACCTCCCCTGGGGTGATCATTTTCTTGAATGCAGAGTTGTCCACTATTCCAGCACCAAAGGGGCCTCCCTCTTCCCACTTCTTTCTGAACAAGCAATACAGCTCATTCATTGGAAGGGGGCACTTCAGTGCTTCCATGTTACCTAAAACAATACCTGCAAGCTTCTTGCGGTCTATATCAAAGAGCCGTTGGTATCTCAGGGACAGGCCCTGTCTCACCACCCTGTTCTTCATCCACCTCCTCTCCACTTTCGCAGGTGTGGGTCCAGCTTGGTGTATCCTTAGCTGTTTAAATTTTGATGCGGCAGCATGCACCGACAGCTGTGACAACCACTCCTCTGACGACATCTTGATGGTACCTTGGATGTCTTCGCCATCCTCCAGTGCCCTCTCAAACACAGTCTTCTGGCTGGGAGAAAGGGTTCTAGCTCAAATCCAATCAGCCACTCTCCTTCTATATTCCATCCTTACTCCCTCTGCTCTTCCCCTCTCAGCTGGTATGTCCCCTTCGCACGGACACTCCGTTCTCTTCGGCTGTGCTGATCTCTTCGCACGTGCCATGAACTGCCATCTTTTGTAACCGATCTGCTTTGCTCTTTTTGTGGGCAAATCTTCTGCCATCAGTTTGTTTATACAATGCACATTCTTGTACGTCTGTTCCAGCTACATCAATAGAACCGTCTCCTCCCCCCTCCAGTAGCTCTTGTGCATACCTCTCAGCCCCTTTTCCTTAAGATGAGATATAGCTCAATCTGTTCTCTATTCCTAATTTGTGGGTGCACAAGCCTTTTGTGCTGTGAGAGGCTGCTTTTTGACTTAAACTCATGGTCGCGTTCCCCACACTGCCATGTACTGGGGCCTTCCAAAGCTTCCTCTTCACTACTGAGTACACCTGGAGCTCCCTGGCATCTAGAGCAGAGGCAGGCAATACTGTCATGTTTCTCACTTGTCCTCCTACACCGGGAGCACTGATAGAGGAGTCTTTGCCAACCATGGGCCCTCCTCAGATGTTCACGTAGGGCTGCAATCTCGCCCATCTTGACACCACAGCCTGGACATGCTGGATATTCCCTGGGAACCTTCATGACCAGCGTACTCATGTCATCCATCCTCCCCACGGTGTCAACAATGGGACTAACCACGTTAGGTAAAAAACCTGCAGGCCCTGAGGTAGATGCTGGCCCATTCCCTACCACATACTCCGATGTTTCTTTGGCTCCGTTCATGGGAGGTGATCCGACAGGCACCAGTACCTCATAAATCTCAGGAAGATCTTTCACACATTTTTGGGGTTGCTTTGGCATAAATCCCTCCCCAACTGACAAATTCCAAATTATAAAAAGTCAAGTTTTGGGACAGGCGGAACACCCATTCTATAGATGTGGCAGTCGCCTCCACTTCCCTTGTAACCTCTTCGGAGAACTCTCTCATCTGGGTGGATGCCAAAACGAAATTCACAACCCAAGGTCTTATTAGGTTGTTTAGCATGACTGTGGGAGTTTGGGATATAACCAAAAGAACCAAGCCCCTAGTTCAACTGGTATGCCTTAGATCAGCCCTCAGGCAAAGGGCTCTGGACACATGAATATGGGAATAATTCATGGTAGAATTAATTTGGATTCACCTCAAGTACTATCGAGTGGTCAGTGGAGCCAGTCGATAGGGAGGAAGTAACTATAACACTGCACAAACACACTGGGGCAGAGGCCAACTTGGTTATCCACAAGTGGGCATCCAGCGGGACCACGAAGAGGTGTAGCCTCTGCAGCTAAGTCCAGTTAGGAACTATGGCCCCGTCTTAAGAGAGGCATAGTTACTCCCGCCATTTACCCACACTTCATTGAATTTCTTCCCTTTGACCTTCAGAGCACTGGGCACAAATCACATTGCATCAACACCCACCGTGGGCCTTCATGATGCTTTGTTTTAATTAAACAGTTGGATTCCCCTGGTCTGCATCAGTTCTAAGTCGGCTGCTAGTCACCGGCCGAGGTGGGGCGCCAGCCTGGGGATCCCGGCTTCCCCCCCTGTCGCCAGCAGCCATTTGCATGCTGGGATACCCCCCAGTCCCTGTGGATGGGTGGAGGAAGGGGGGCGGTGGTGGCTGCCAGGGCTTTGGGGGGGGGGGCGGGTGGTGCCCACTGCTGTTCACATATAACTCTGCTCCACTTTGGCCTTCAAAGCTCTCCTTTGAATAGTTGCTACTACCACCAAGAGCTGCACCTGCGACAGTTCCACACAGGCCCACGCCCCAGGCTTCAAGGCGCACCACAGCAGGCCTCCTACTCATCGTGGTGTAGCCCACATGGCTTTGCATCACCGGCAACGGCCGCATATGGGCCCGATGCTCCAGCACCATCCATTTTCAGGGCTAGTTGATTCGGCAGGTGAGTTGTTACACACTCTTTAGCAGGTTCCGACTTCCATGGCCACTGTCCTGCTCTCTATATCAACCAACACCTTTTCTGGGGTCTGATGAGCGTCAGCATTGGGCGCCTTAACCTGGCATTCGCTTTATCCCGCAACGCCGGTTCTGCTTAACGAAGAGAGGCCCACTAAGCACTCGCATTCCACGGCCTGGCTCCACGCCAGCGAGCCAGGCGTCTTACCCATTGTAAGTTTGAGAATAGGTTGAGATCGTTTTGGCCCCAAGACCTCTAATCATTTGCTATACTAGGTAAAATTGCTGCCTGTGAGTGCCAGCTATCCTGAGGGAAACTTCGGAGGGAACCAGCTACTAGATGGTTTGATTAGTCTTTCGCCCCTATACCCGGGTCGGACGACCGATTTGCACATCGTGACCAATACCGACCTCCACCAGAGTTTCCTCTGGCTTCGCCCTGCCCAGGCATAGTTCACCATCTTTCGGGTCCTAGCACGGACGCTCATGCTCCACCTCCCCGACGGAGCGGATGAGACAGGCTGGTGGTGTGCCCTCGGCTCTGCCTCTGCCTCAGGATCACACCTCAGCCAGCGCATGCCGGCCCTCACCTTCACTGTGCCATGGGCTTTTGTCCAAACTGCTGACTCATGCACGTGCTAGACTCCTTGGTCCGTGTTTCAAGATGAGTTGGGTAGGTAGCTGACATGGCCACGGACCCCGGGCACCCTTGCACAGCCACAACCTGCCCGGTTGCACAACGCGATTGGGGAGCACTGAGGACAGTCCACCCTGGCTGACAGTCACGCTGGGGACTGGGGAACCAGTTCCCCAGATGGGCTGCCCCTTGCTGCCACTGCGAAGTGACATGCGCTGTTCCCTCCACACCCCCCACAAGCACAGGTGGGGAGAAAAGTGGTGGCAGTGCCGATGGCAGGGTCCAGGAAGCCACCACGGGGGAAGGCGCAGTGGCGGTCCGCTTGCTCGGCCCTGGGATTCGGCGAGAGCTGCTGCCCAAGGGCTGTAACACTCACCACCACACGGCAGTGAGCCACCTGCCCACTGGGCCTTCCCAGCCTGCACGGAGCCAGTTGCGACACACCGCCATGGGGGAAATGTGCCCGACGGGGGCCAGCAGCCAGCTGGGCGGTGGTCCCTGACACACCTGCCCCCCCCAACGCACCCATGCGAGGAGGGTGGAGGGGAGGCGGAGGCAGGGATCCATGGAGACCTGAATTGGCCGACCAAGCCTGCTGGGTTGAATCCTCTGGGTGGATTGCGTGGACCCCACCCGTTTACCTCTTAACAGTTCCACACCCTCTTGAACTCTCTCTTCAAAGTTCTTTTCAACTCTCCCTTATGGTACTTGTTGATTATTGGTCTCGTGCCGGTATTTAGCCTTAGATGGAGTTTACCACCYGCTTTGGGCTGCATTCCCAAGCAACCTGACTCTGAGAAGCCCCAGTCCCGGTGCGCCGTCAGGCCACTATGGGCCTCACACCATCTGTGGGCTGGGCCTCAGTCAGAAGAACTTGGGCCCCCCAAGAGCAGCGCCAGGGATGGGGGCTTCTGTACACCACTGGTGCAGGCACCAGGGTCCTGGCTCCGCTGCCTCTGCAGACACGCCACTGCACCCTCCCCTCTCTGTCCCTCGAGGCATGGCACCACTGCGGCAACACAGCAATGGGGGTGATGATTGACTGTTAAGCAATGATCAGACAGGTGTAGCCCCAGGAGGAACCCGGGGCTGCAAGTGCGTTCGAAGGGTCAATGATCAATGTGTCCTGCAATTCACATTAATTCTCRCAGCTAGCTGCGTTCTTCATCGTTGCACAAGCCAAGTGATCCACCACTAAGAGTTGTCTCAGTTTTGGTCCCTGCCACGTGCGTGGGGGGACTGGGGAGCATTCACAGCCCCAAGGGCCCCCTCCGCTCCGCCTCCCTCCTCACACTGATGCTGGCTGCTGAGCAAGAGACAGCTGAGAGAGAGAGGGCTCGCCTCACCATACAATCACAGAGGGAGAGGGGGAAAAAGGAGGGCAGACCCGAGAAGGGCAGGGAGCCGTCGCTCCCGACCTGGGACAACCCTTTTCTCGCTTGGAGCCCAGCCCAGGTGCCCGGCTCAGCCGGGTCCAGCAGGGAGCTGTGTGCCGGCCGCACCTCCTGCCTCAGAAAGCGGGGTCCTTGTGGACCCTCAGCATCAGAGCCTGGCTGCCACCAGGATCTGCATCACCTGCTGCCTGTGTGCCTGCAACCCACCAGCCCTGCACTTCCAAGCTCCTCGCTTGCCTTGCCTGTCCCCAGCTCCACTGTCCCTGAGATGGCGCCCACACTCACGCATGCACTCTCCCATCCCTTCTGCGGACAGATGCCTGGTGATGGGCAGACAGGCAAGGTGGGATGGACGGGGACGGCGCCTCCTCTCTGTGCCTCCACATGGAGACTGGGGAGGGGCCACCCCCACCACCCACCTGCCACCTGCCTGCTGCTCAGCCAAGCCAGGTTGGGCAGACCAAGGCAGGCAAGTCAAATGGTGGAGTGACGGCGGGTAGGGTGCCGCTAACGGCCGCAGTGGGAGACTGAGAGCACTGGCCAGGGAGAAGAGTGGATGAGTGGAGGCTCAGCATCTGCACCACCCACAGTGGGGGCTCACCATCCTGGTGGCGAGCACACGCTTGCGCCGAGGTCACGCGTTTGAGGCAGGCTAGTGCAAGCCGACCACGCAGCGTCTCTCCACCGAGACCAGACTGTGGAGAGAGGGGGCAGGGTACCCCACTCCATCCTGGCTGTCTGCCGGGCAAGCACCGGGCACACCAGCTGGCATGGGGGGGGGGCGGCGCCTGCATACACCAACCCTTCAACCCTCCAGCAGCACGCCTTGCTGCCCCTCGGGTTGCATCGGGCTGCCCGAGTTTTTTAAAGCCCTGCACTGCTCTCCAACCAAGAACCCTCCAGTCCAGAGCCTGGGGTCCATGGCCATCCCTACCCAGGGTGACTATTGGCAGCCGTGGTGGCCGGAGGCCCTCCTCCCTCCTGCCCCTGCCTGGCCAACTCGCAACACAGACCCCACAGCACAGTGTGGGGCAGCTGGAGTGGTGGCAGGGGGTGGGAAGGGCTGGGGGGGCACAGCTGGTGCAGCGCACATAGCACCCAGGAGGATCGAGTTGGCACATGGGACCACATAGGTGGGTCACCGAGGGGGGCAGGAGAAGCGCGGACGCTAGGTACCTGGCTCTGGGGTGAGGGAAACGACCTGAAATCCCTGCGGGGGGTGCTTCCCCCACCACCGCCCACCACCGGGCCACCATCGCCTCGTGGCAACGGCGACAGCCTCTGCAGCGGCGATGAGACGGGGCATGGAGGGGAAACCCAGCACCCGCCAGCCGGCTCCAGCGCCCCTCAGCAGAGTGTCCACCCACGGGGTGCGCCCGACACCCACTGCCACGACCTCGTCCTCCTCCTGGGTCCTGGGGTTTCCCTCAGTAACCCGGTGCCAGGTGGCAGCTGCACCTGGGAGGAGAGCAGTGGTTTGAGCCCTCCACTCGGGCACAACCCATCGCCTTGCATGGCCTCACGCGATGCTGCCACTTGGGGTCTGCCGCAGCCCGGTGCCCGCCCCGTGCACCATCCCACAACTCCTGTTTTCGCCACCTCTGCAGACAGGTTTCTATGCCACAGCCTGCCACAGGTCCACCCCTCCGCAGCTTAGGGGTGGGGACCTGTGGGACCTGTCCCAACCCAGAATGCAAACTTTCTCATGTCTCCACCCACCCCTTCCTCCCGCAGGTGCCACATGAGCAAGCCCCCCCAACCCTCCTGTGCACTGGCACCTGCTCTGCTGGGGCCTCCCCCGGGTCGGACCCTCCCCTGCCCCGGCAGCAGTGGATTACTGTCAGGCATTGGTGGGGCAGCTCCCGGAGCTGGGCACGGGCGGCGAGTGCCAGCGGAGGTGAGAGGGGAGACAGGGGCGGTGTTCACCGTCATCGGGGAATTGGCAGTGGGCTTTTGGTGAGCAAGCCCCCGTGCTAACAGGCCTCGGGAGGGCCATACACCTGCTGGCGGGCCAAGCCCCATGCTCAGCCCTGTGGCACAGAGTGCAGGACAGTCAAACTTGGGTACGCACACAGCAACCGGGACACAGCAGGCGGGGGACCACACCGGTGTTTGGTGCTATTGATATCGACAGTGATGTGTAGTGGCCCAGCGGCAGCCTGGCGGTGGGCAGGCACAGGATTTTGAATGCTATGGTGGCCCAAAACCCCTCTTCCTCACAGTGGGCTCACACGGCCCACCAGCCCTTTCCTGGCACACTCACAATCTCACTTGCGCTCACGCGGTGTCTCACTCACCAGGGCCAGAGGCATTTCTGCTCCAGGGCCACACTTGCACTCTGTCACCCATGGCACAGACCACGCCACTGGCCTTCTGCTGTTGTCCGTCTGGTCCACTGGACCCTCCCCTCCGCTGGCCCCAGTGGCCTTCCTCTCCGCCAGCCCCAGCGCCCTTCCCCTAGCCCGCTCCTGGTGACGGCAGCGGGGTCCTTGGGGGAGCTGGCTGGAGTGGCGATGGAGTGGGGGGCGGGCAGGGGACGGCAGCGGCAAGGCTCGGCCATGCACCGGCATGGGCAGTGGTGGCAGTGGGGAATGGAGGCGGGAGGAGGCCGCGGGGCGGAGGAGCCGCAGCGCGCTGGCGGGGGGAAGTCAGGTTGACGGCCCGGAGGCAAGCCCCAGATTCCGAGGGGAGAGCGTGCCCCATGGGCAACCCGCTCCGCGCCCAGGGCCCCCGCAGGGCCCCCTCCCACGTGGAGCGGGCGGGAGGTGCCGCTCCGCGCCCGGGGCCCCACCACGGGGCTCCCTTGGCACGCGGAGCGGGGGAATCAGCGGCACAGCTGGACGCCCAGCACAGCGCACCTGCGTGAAACCCCGGTAATGATCCTTCCGCAGGTTCACCTACGGAAACCTTGTTACGACTTTTACTTCCTCTAGATAGTCAAGTTCGACCGTCTTCTCGACGCTCCGGCAGGGCCGTGGCCGACCCCGCCGGGGCCGATCCGAGGACCTCACTAAACCATCCAATCGGTAGTAGCGACGGGCGGTG
>NW_020448103.1:0-1201 GCF_003343035.1 Apteryx rowi | reverse complement strand
GGCATGTATTAGCTCTAGAATTACCACAGTTATCCAAGTAACGGGAGGGGAGCGACCAAAGGAACCATAACTGATTTAATGAGCCATTCGCAGTTTCACTGTACCACCCGTGTGYACTTAGACATGCATGGCTTAATCTTTGAGACAAGCATATGCTACTGGCAGGATCAACCAGGTAGCCACGCACCAGCCCACCCCGCTGGCACGCCGCGCCACTTTTTCCCTCCGCCCGCGGGAGGGGGATAGCCTGCGCCACGGCTGGGGAACGAATRACTCRGCGGGGCGGCGGCTCCCCTCACCGGGGGGGCAGCACCGACCCTGGCGGCCCTGCCGGCCTTCCCCACCATGGCGCCCTGGGGGGAAGGAGCGAGGGCYRCTGCGCAGCTTTCAGCACGCGCTACCTCATGCAAGACGGCGACACACCCATGGAACCGGCTGGGGATGGCCCTCCCTCCAAGGCTGGCAGAATGTTGGGCGTGCGGGTGGAGGGATGAACCCTCGCCACGTGCACGCTCCCTTTTCAGGAGCAACGGATGTGCTAGAGGAGAAAACGACCTCAAGGTGGGTGCAGCCCCCCAACTGAGAAACACCAGGGCGGCATGCTCCACAGCAGGTGGGGGACTGGCAGCTCTAGGGGAGAGAGGCAGAGGGGGACTCCCCTCTTCTGCACACAGGGTGCCTCTGAGGCACACCCAGTGTGCGTGGGTGGCACCCACTTGCCCCTTCTYGTTCGCCACTCCGCCAATGGCTGCTTGCAGCCAGCACTGGGCGACCTGGGGCTGAGACCATCGCCAACACGTCACGCAGGTTTTCAGACATCTCAGAACTCACAGGGCCACTCTGCCTCGCAGAGCTGGGTTCAGTGAAGAAGCCCACGGAAAGTAGGAGAGAGAACATGCCACCTTTGCCGCTCCAGCAGGCAGCTCCTCGCTGGACAGGCCGGCTGCTGCCAAGGTGAACACAGTGGGCCAGCCGCATCTGGGCCGGCCGGCCCACTCGTGGGAAAAGCTCTAGCTAGGAGTGGCTGCTGCTAACGAGCTCTCTTGGTTGCCCCTGGCCAGAGGGAGTTGGGGCCTTTGATCCCAATGGCCCTTGATTAGGGCAGTTCAAGCACCCTTTTAGCCAGTGCTAGGGAGAGGCCTATATAAGAGCCAGGCCTATAGCACAGCTCCCAGAGGCAGTGAACAGATGCAGCAGTTTG
>NW_020448102.1:17275-19043 GCF_003343035.1 Apteryx rowi | reverse complement strand
ACAGGCCTGGCCTTCTGGGGAGGCTCGGTACCAGCCCCCTGGCCTTGTGCTGTCTCCAGCTGCTGAGGAACAGCAGCAGAGCAGAGCAGTACCTGCACCAGAGCCTGCTGTACTTGGAGAACCTTGAGGCATCCTTGCAGGAGGCAGCCATGAGGTTCATTGGTGAGCCACAACCCCAGACCCATCCCTGCCCACACAGATGGGCTGAGAGGTGGTTCTTCAGTCCCTCACACCATCTCTGGATCCTTCACCCTGGGGACCATGCTTGGCCTCATAGGCAAGCTCAGGAAGTGTGGGCTAGATGAGCAGACAGTGAGGTGGATTGAGAAATGGCTGAATGGCAGAGCTCTGAGGGTTGTGATCAGCTGCGCAGAGTCTCATTGGAGGCCTGTAGCTAGCGGTGTCCCCCAGGGGTCAGGACTGGGTCCAGTCTTGTCCACCTTCTTCATCAGTGACCTGGATGAAGGCACAGAGTGCACCCTCAGCAAGTTTGCTGATGATACAAAACTGGGAGGAGTGGCCGATACACCAGAGGGCTGTGCTGCCATTCAGAGAGACCTGGACAGGCTGGAGAGGTGGGCGGAGAGGAACCTCATGAAGTTCAACAAAGGCAAGTGCAGGGTCCTGCACCTGCGGACGAATAACCCCATGCACCAGTACAGGCTGGGGACTGACCTGCTGGAAAGCAGCTCTGCAGAGAAGGACGTGGGAGTGCTGGTGGACACCAAGTTAAGCATGAGGCAGCAATGTGCCCTTGTGGCCAAGAAGACCAATGGTGTCCTTGGGTGCATCAGGAAGAGTGTTGCCAGCAGGTGGAGGGAAGTGATCCTCCCCCTCTCCGCCACATCTGGAGTACTGTGTCCAATTTTTGGGCTCCCCAGTACAAGAGAGATGTGGAACTACTGGAGAGAATCCAGCGATGGCCTACGAAGATGATTAGGGGCCTGCAGTATCTCTCTTCTGAGGAAAGGCTGAGAGAGCTGGGCCTGTTCAGCCTGGAGAAGAGAAGACTGAGAGGGGATCTAATCAATGCGTATAAGTATGTGAAGGGAGGGTGTCGAGAGGATGGGACCAGACTCTTTTTGGTGGTGCCCAGCGGTAGGACGAGAGGCAACTGGCACAACCTGAAACTCAGGAAGTTCCATCTGAATATGAGGAAAAAGCTTCTTGACTGTAAGGGTGACAGAGCACTGGAACAGGTTGCCCAGAGAGGTTGTGGAGTCTCCTTCTCTGGAGATATTCAAAACCCACCTGGACGCGATCCTGTGCAACATGCTCTAGGTGACCTTGCTTGAGCAGGGGTGTTGGACTAGATGATCTCCAGAGGTCCCTTTCAACCTCAACCATTGTGTGATTCTGTGATTTGGTGGGAGCTGCCCCCTCCCGACCCAGCCTGGCATTACCAGCCCCACCTCAGCCCTCTCCTGAATGGCTCCAGCGCAGCCCTGAATGGAGCTGGAGCTGCCTCCGGCCCGGGGCAGTCTGGCGGCAGGAGGGATTGACATGGACACAGCAGCAGCAGTGCCGGGAGCAGGGGGAGGAGCCAAGAAATTGGAGCGAAGAACCCTGCCCTCATCTGCAAGGCCGGGATACTGGACGGGCGATGCCTTTGTGGCCAACGAGGCTTCTGGTGCAGGGTGGATGCCAGCTCGAGGATAGGAGCACCGGAATTTTCATGGGCTTCAGTGCAGCCATGACTGTTGTGAAGGCAAGTGGGCAGAGCCAGGCACACGCAGCTGCAAAGACAAGGGGTGGAAAAGGCAGTGTG
>NW_020448102.1:14225-15449 GCF_003343035.1 Apteryx rowi | reverse complement strand
TGGACCGTCCCTCATTTTGTGAGGGTCCACTCACTGCCCACCCATGGCACACGCTGTTCCTGGAGATCTCCTGAGCTCTCCTGGGGCTCCGATTCCCCTCCAGAAGGATGGGCATCTCTCATCAGCACTGTCACCTGTGGGACAGTCCTGGGCAGAAAATTCAGAGACCATTCCCCATCTCCACTGGCACTGGTCACCAAGAGATGAATCCTGGATCCAGCCCTCAGTCCCTAACAGATCACCCAGGGACTCTGAGCTCATCCCCTGGATCCCAAGGAGTTCACAAGCAGAAGAGCAGGCCTTTCCGTGGTGCAATCCCTTGGGCGTATTTTTGACTGCATCTTCTGAAGAAAGGCCAGACTTGGAAAGGCCTTGAAGGGAGAAAGTCCTGAGCTATTGGTGGACGTGTCTCCAAGAAAGCTGCAGGCCCCATGCAAAGGCTGCAGTGAGGAAATGTCTGCTGTGGCAGTGGGGGAACGGTCCTGAGGAACAGAGGGCCTGTCCCCACAGACTTTGTCCAGACTCTTCTCCTTTCAACTTTTGCTCTGCTTTCAGTGTTGGAACACTGTAGAGGGAAGGGACCAGCCCATGGTGACAGCTGGCTGCCACCCTCACAGGAGAGGGGTGTGAGATGATGCCCTGACTGTGGCCAGAGGAGCTGAGCTCTTTTAAAGGACACAAGACCCATGGTCTGGCCATGCCTGTACTCATCTGAGCCTGACACTGTCCCCCAGAGCTCCCTTGGTGTCTGCACCAAAAGAGACCCTGCAAAGGGAAACTCTCCTCATTGCACTGAGGACATCCAAAGGAGTTCAGACTAGCGGGCTCTGAGGTTCTCCCATCTCTGCTGATGAAGGGGGAAGCCTGGCTTCCTGCTTCAACACGGTCTCTGGATCAGATTCAAATGAGAGATTCCGAAGGACAAATGGCACAAAGCAAAATATTTTTTATTTTCGGAGACTATAAAAGAGAAAAATAAGAAAGAAAGAAAGACATGACCAACACATAGCTATGTTACCAAATACCTTGGGAATGAGGAGCAGATGCACATGGGAAAGTTGCTGGTGCTGATATTGTACCTACTGAACCAGTTTCCTCAGTGCATCTTTGAGCTCCTTGTTCCTCACACTGTAGATGAGGGGGTTCACTGCTGGAGGCACCACCGAGTACAGAACAGCCACCACCAGATCCAGAACCGGGGAGGAGAGGGAGGGGGGCTTCAGG
>NW_020448102.1:11190-12532 GCF_003343035.1 Apteryx rowi | reverse complement strand
ACTCCCACACTCTCCACACTCCCCTTCTAGACAAGGATACACAGGGCTCTTTTCAGATGCCCACATACAGCCTCCCACCACCATCTCCATACTCTCACCATCTCGGCACCTTCCTCGTGGGGCTCTCAGATATCACAGAGGTGCTATGAGACAGCTGTGCCTTTCTAGAGGGCAGCACGCAGTCTGCCAGGACACTATAAGGAAACGGTCAAAGGACTCTTAGGACTGGAGATGGGCTCTCCCTAAGGGAGAGACAGCTCATTTCCCAACGCCACAGACTGCTTTTCCTGGAGTGCCACAGGATAGAAGGGGGCTGGGGCAACCTCATTCCCATGCAGATCCCTCTGTTCCACAACTTGCAGCATCCATGTCTGAACTGCAGCTGAAACTTCCCACCTCAGAGAGCCCAAGAGCAAGACCAGGAGCTGCATGGACAGGAGGGGAAACAAGAAGCAGCACCACAATCCAGGTGCCAGGGGTGGCAAGGAGAGAGAGACAGACGGGAACTCAGGAAAGCCTTCACCTTACCAGCTAGGCATGCCGCCTTGCAGGCAGGGGCATCGCAGGGCCGTCACTCTCAGTCCCTTTGTCGGGCACCTCTCCTCTACTGGAGGGCTGGCTGCAGAGAAGGCAGCTCATGCCCTGGACCCCATGGCTGTCAGGGCAGAGGCTCTGCTGGCGGGGAGAGGAGACACGGAGCTTGCTCAGAGGAAGGTGCCTGCATCGGAGTAACTGACTGCTGACCATGACTTGCCCAAATCCATCCTCCCATGATGATTCTGTTGGCACTTCCCTCTCATTCCCTGCCCATCTCTACGGCCTGGGGCTGCTCCTGCTGCCTGCAGCTTTCTCTCTCCCAACATCTTTTCCCTGTCGGTATTCACAGACCCTGTCCCACCCTCTGTGTGCGCAGTTCTGCCCTACAGAAACCTCCCAGGTCAGGGCACTGTCCAGGACATCTCTGTGCTCACAGGTCCTAAGGAGCAGGTCACATAAGTCCTGATAAGTCCATAAAGGTGCTGCTGGTGCTGCTGTAGGTGGAGGTGGGGTTGGAAGGGTTTGCTGAGCTTTCTCACAGACCTACTGATCTCTGAGAGGGAAGGTTAGTGAGTCCCAGGTCCTTGCCAAACCAGAAAACTCTTTCCTTTTTTCTCCCTGCCAACATTAGGAAACTGGAAGCCCTGGAGGGAAAGCTCCTTCCCTTTCAAGTAGCCTCTTTTGCACCTTCCTCTGTGGTGCAGGGACACTGCTCTGACTCACAGCCCTGCGCAGACCTGGGTGCATATCCTAGCTTCACAGCCCTGCACTGTCCTTGGGAGAAAGTAGCAGCATGCCCTGTCCC
>NW_020448102.1:8258-9311 GCF_003343035.1 Apteryx rowi | reverse complement strand
CAGGAGACACCACCAGGGAAGATGAGGAGGGGAATAACCTGTGTGTGAAGGGGTAGCTTGGATGTATGGAGCTCTTGCATGCAAGGGACAAAGGGAGGCCCTCTGAAGGGCAGAGGAGCTCAGGAAAGACAGCAGGTCATTAAGGACAGCAAGGAAGTTAAGGATGGTGTTAAGGAAGCCAAAGTTCCTCTGCGATAGAGACAGTTGCAGGGGATGTGACGGACAGGAAGAAGATCTGCTGCTGCTTCAGTGACAGTAAAAGAATAAACAAGGAAATGTGGGGTCACTGCTGAATGGGGCAGAGATTCTAGTAGAAGCAGATGTAGATATGTCTGAGGCTCTCAAGTCCTTCCTGGCTTCAGTCTTCACCAACAAGGTCTCCCAGGCTGTTGTGCCTAGAGTCAGGACTATTGAGGAGAAAAACAACCCGCAGTGCCTAAGTCTTGAGTGAGGAATGACTTGCAAGAACTCAACCCATACAAGTCTATTGGATTGCATGGCTGGCTTTCATGGACATTGAAAGAACTGGCAAGGCTGCTCTCTATCATCTTTGAATTGTTGTGGAGATCGGGCAGTGGGGGACAGGGTGGGGGGTCCCAATRACCAAAAGAAGGAATATGTTGTGCTCATCTTCAAAAAAGGGCCACAAGGACAAACCAGGGAGCTGCGGGCCATTCAGCCTCATGTTGATGAGGGGTGTGTCATTGAGCCAGTCCTCTCAGATCACAGTTCTGGGTATAGGAGGGACAAGAAGKTGTCTGGRAACAGTCAGCATGGAGTTRCYCAAGGYRAATCATTCCTCAGCAACCTGATTGTCTTCTGTGATAAAAGACCAGTGCTTGTGGAGGAGAGGGGTGTAGTGGATGTCCAGTAGGCATCCAGATGGGCAAAAAGCTGGTTGGATGATCAAGATCAGAGGGTTTTAATGAATGGGTCATGCTTTACCAGGAAGCCAAGTAAAGGTGGGGTATGCAGGGGACTATACTCCACATCTTGTCCTGTTTGAAAGGTTCATCAGTGATCTGCAGAATGGAAATCCCATCACGTTTATAG
>NW_020448102.1:0-1212 GCF_003343035.1 Apteryx rowi | reverse complement strand
GCATCTCCATGGCGGTGACCTGCTGAGCCCCCAGACGACACAAGCTGAGGTCACAGTGGGATGTGCTGCATCACAGGGAGGTCTCTCTGGTGATTCCTGCGATGCCCAGGCACTGCTGGGCACTGCTCACATGCTCCCCACTGCTGCCCTTCAGAGCTGCTCCACAGCATGGAGTGGGGACAGGAGGCAGTGGGACGATGTTGCGGCCGTTCACCGACAGGCAGAGGAGCAGGGACATGTTGGAGAGCAGTTTTAGGGTAATGAGATGGGAAGAGTGTCCTTCCCTGGATGGACAGGTGAGCTGAGGGCAAGAGGGCAAGTGAGATGGAGAACTGCTGGACCGAGACCATGACCCTGGACCACAGTTCCTTGTTCCCAATGCTCCTGCAGCTCTCCACCAAGGGGAAGGGCTTTGGGAGCTCCTTCCTGAGGTGTTGCATACAGAGTGCTAATTCCAAAAATGGCTGTGGGTCCTGGGCTGTGGGGGTGACTGGACAGTGCTGGGGGCTGCCACAAGAGCCCTGCCTGAGGGTCCCGCCTGGTTCAGGGGACAATGTGGCAGCCAGGAATTCTGGGTCCTGGAGCTGCAGYTGCCCTGAACCCCATGGCTCTTCTGGGGCCATCTCCATCCCCTCATGGCAGGGGGAAATCCAGGTCCAGGTTTCCCTGGGAGTGGGTCCCCCTTTGGGATCTGGCTCTGGCAGGAAAGGGGTCCTGTGTCCTGGAGACTGGGGTGTCCCGCAGCTCTGTGGGGCTCTCAGGAGCCTGCTGGAAATGCGCATGTTGGAAATGGATCCTTCACCTTGTAATAACCCCAAGGTGTCTACTTGTTTGGGAGAACCTCTCTTCCTTCCCCCTGGATCCTTTTATGCTTCCAGTTTGGCAGAGCATGTTTTGGGCTCAGAGATGTTGTCCTCAGATGGCTTCAGACCTTGTCCTCCTGCAAACTGGGGTCAAACCTCTGCACCCAAAAGACAGCCTGTTTGGGGGAGCAGCTTAGAACCAGGTGGGGGTGCCATTGCCACCCCACAAGTCCCTGCTGACCCCAAGCATTTTCTCTGAGCCGTGGGGGGCAGTGCTGGGGGCAGTCCAGCAGGGCCATCTGCCCCAGCCCCCTCCCGGCCACACACCTCCACTGCCCAGCACCAGCAGGCCCAGAGCTGCTCTGCCCTGGCTGCCCCATGCCCCCGGGACTCCTCAGCCCTCCAGAGC
>NW_020448101.1:14692-15387 GCF_003343035.1 Apteryx rowi | reverse complement strand
AGGATTTTTAGCTTCTCTCTGCTGGCTTCTCCAGTGCAGAGGAGGAGGAGGTGCTTCAGAGCAGGCATTCTCTACCATACCATCTCAGGGCATCCTACTACCTTCTCCCTGGGAAGCTGCAGGGGTGTGAAGCTGGGGCGTGCACACAGGTTTGCCCAGTACTGTAACTCGGAGCASTGTYCCTGCRYCCCAGGKTGCTGCCTTCCTGGCTAAGTGACTCTGCTGCCTGCGAGGGTCAGCACTCAGTCTGCCCGGGGAGCTCCCCATAGCACTGCGGGGAGAAGCTCTGGGTAGGAGGAATGACCTCTGTCAGGGCAGGTTCATTCTCCCATTGACAGGGTGCTGTGTGAGTCAGGGCTGCTCAYAGCTCTAGCTCATGCACAGAACATTTCCAAGGGGACTTTTCAAAAGGAAAGTGAAGGCAGGGATTTCCTGAAAGAGAAGCCGATTTCCTGAGATGGTGCTTTACATTTCCTACCACCTGGCAAGGAGAAAATGGAAATGGAGCTGTCAGGCTTGGACAACAGACCRAGACTCATGAACAGTTTCCAGGAGCAGCCAATGTGTCTGCTAGGAACTTCTGAAAGTTCCTTCCTCCTTCCTTAGACCCCTTAGTCTAYAGACAGCACCAGCTTCCCCTTTGCTGGCCTCATCAGGGTTTATGTGACCTGCTCCTTAGCACCTGCAACCATGGG
>NW_020448101.1:10630-11796 GCF_003343035.1 Apteryx rowi | reverse complement strand
GCAGTGGTGCCTCCAGCAGTGAACCCCCTCATCTACAGCATGAGGAACAAGGAGCTGAAGGAGACACTGAAGAAACTGGTTCACTTGGTGCTTTTTCAGCAGCAATAAGGTGCCCATCTCTCCTCACAAGTAATTTCCAAGCGATTTCAGGGAACATTTCCGGCTGGGGCATTCTATCTTCGATAAGCGTGCTTGTACACAAGTATCTGAATTCATCTCTCTTCTCCAGAGGCACAAACCCCATCTGTCTGACCCAGAGGCTTTGTGTAAATCTGCTGACCACTGTGTCAGAGCTGGCTTCCCTTGCAGCATCTCTGTAATAAAAGGGGATCTCCTCAGCACAATGCCTGAAGACCGGGCTCTTCTTCCAAAGCGGGAGGCAAGAATGCACTCAGGGAATTGCCCCCGAAAAGGCCCTGTTGCCGTGCCTGGGTTTTCCATGGGCTAAGGGGGATGCGCCCATGGAGTGATGTGTTAGGGTGCCCACTGTGTGCCCAGGGCCCCTGGGGAGGGTTAGTGGTCAAGAGGTATCTGCCAGGCACTGTCCCACATATTACCAGGCTGGTCACAGATGCCCATCCTTCTGGAAGGGAGTATGGAGCAACCCAGAGAGCAGAGGGGATCTCCAGGGGCACTTTGTGCCTGGGATGGGCAGTGAGTGGAGACTCCCAAAACCACGTGGAGTCACCCAAATGTAAAGGGCCAAACTGAGGAATGCACCAAATCAGGGCTTTGCAGTCTCAGGAGAGGCAGTGGGCTGGGTCTAATGATACCTCTGACCCCCCATCCTGAGCAATGTGAAATGCCCTGCGATCGCTCCAGGCATCCTCCACAGCCTCAGACCCTGGGGAGGCGGGATGTCAGGTGCAATGATGCTGGGCCAGCTGGGTCTGCCCAGACCAGCACAGCCAGGGTGGAGTCACCCCAGGGCCCCACAGCCCGCTCGCCCTGCAGAGCAGCACCGCCAGCCCAGGGTCCTGTGGGGAGCACAGGGGAAGGCTGCAGGAATGGCCAGGCAGGCCAGTACGGACACACTGACCTGGGGAAAGGCTCTCTGGGGAGCAGGGACATCCCTGGAGAAGAGCAAAGGGGCAATTGATTGCTTCTGTGGGGGGGGGGGGAATAAATGAAAACCTGTTTCTGTGTGTCGTCTTAGGGCAGGCTGC
>NW_020448101.1:7506-8740 GCF_003343035.1 Apteryx rowi | reverse complement strand
CACCTTTAAATTGCCTGTCAGGCAAGAGTTGCTGCTATGGATATAGGGTCACCTTCTGCATTTACAGCCTTCTTTGGGTTCTCCTTGGACACCAGCTTCCCTTGCCAAGGCTTTCTTGACTGTAGTCGAGGCAGGTCCAAGGTAGAGATGGGGAGTCAGGTCAGCAGGAGGGGGACAGGGACAAGTCAGGACCCGAGAGGTGCAGGACCAGGCACAGCCATGTCCACAGTGTGTCTCAGGCATGGCCCAAGGCCCCCAGCAGGGGCGAGAGGCCCCGCAATGGGGACAGTCACTCTGTCTGCCCTGCTCTTGTGCCCAGCACATCCCCCTCCCTGTCTGCCTRCAGCCCCTCCAAGCCCACCCCGCTGCCCAGCACAGCACRARAGCCCTGGCCCTGCAGCCYCTCTGGCAGCTCCTGCTGCCTYGGGGACAGAGCTGCCTGCCCCCAGCTGGTGAACAAAGAAACCTGCTTCTTGTTCTCATTTCCTATTTCTGAACGCTGCCCTGCTTCTCTCCTGGGACATCCCTGCTCCCCAGAGAGCCTTTCCCCAGGGTCAGTTTGTCCATGCTGGCGTGGCCGCTCCTGCACCCCTGCTCTGTGCTCCCCACAGGGCCCTGGGCTGGCGGTGCTGCTCTGCAGAGCGAGTTGCTGTGGAGTCATGAGGCCACGGGGTGACTCCTGTCTCGACTCTGGCCATTCTGGTTAGGGAGGGAAGCAGACCCGGCTGGACAGGGATCAACACCGCTGATGCTGCTGACACGTCTGTGCTCATGGATGGTTCTCAGAGAGACCCTGGGGCATTTGCAATGGCAGGAGATGTGTTTGGGTGTGCAGTAGCTCCAGCCTGTGGTGTTTCACTGAGGGTGCAGGAATCACTCTCCTGTGCCCCTTCCCTGKRCCTCCTGGGTCCCCACTGCCTCTCTGGGGATTGCAGAGCCCTCGTTTCTCCGTGCATATCTGGATTTAGTGCTCTCTCTTCTGGTTACTCCACCATGGACCATCTTTCATTTTGTGAGGCTCCACTCATTTCCCTCCCCCGGGCACATGCTGTCCCTTGAGATCCCCTGAGCTCTCCTGGGGGATCAAATTCCCCTCCAGAAGGATGGGCATCTCTTGTCAGCACTGTCACCTGTGGGACAGCCTGGTGCAGGCAATTCAGACACCATTCCCCATCTTCACTGATCACCAACAGATGAACCATGAATCCAGCCCGCAGTCCCTAATGGATCACGC
>NW_020448101.1:3331-5142 GCF_003343035.1 Apteryx rowi | reverse complement strand
CATTAAGAGTTTTAAGGCTTCTTTTGTTTCCTTTAGCTGACCCTGTCACACCTGAGGAGCATTCCTGGAGGTAGAAATCCTCAGCATTGCTGCTGCACTCAGAGTGAGCAGCTGTGACTCCTCAGAGGCAAAAGGATTCACTCTGGCTTGAGTGCAGAGGGAGCAGAGCTGGCCTGTCCATCTGCCTTCTTCCCAGGTGCCCTGTGCTCCCACCTCGGAGGTGGAGGACAGTTGCACTCATGTTACCCCAAAAAGAAACAACACGGCAGAGAGCAGAGGAATGCACATGCAAAGTGCCCATCAGCACTCTTTCTGAGGGGACTTGAGGCAGGTCTCAGCCCTCCCCTTCTAGCCAGCAAAACATTGGTCTCCTTCCAGGTACCCACATCCAGCCTCCCAGCAGCATGTCCTAGCGTGGCCTCAGTATSTAKGTGGCTTCTGCCTGGGGCACCTAGATATCACGCAGCTGCAATGGGAGAGCTGTGTCCTTGTGGAGGGCAGCTTGCAGCCCAGCCAGACACCCCAGGGAAATGGCDGAATGTCCTAAGGATGGGGTGTCCTGACGAGAGAATTGGCTCATTCCCAGACCCCCACACTGCATTGCCCAGAGCCCCACTGGTGAGAGGGGCACTTGGGCACCTCACTGTCAAGGACACATTTGTGTGGCAGCACCCGCAGGGTCTCAGTGTCTGAACTGCATCGGAAACCCCCCTGCCCAGAGAGTCCAAGGGGAAGGACGAGGGCAGCATGGGCAGGTGGGAAACATGCAGCAATACCATGATATTTGTGTGGAGGGAGGCAGGGCCAGGGAGGGACAGAGGGGCACTCAGGAGTGTCTCCTCTCCTGAACGTCTGGCCGCTGAGGAAACGACTCCTGCCCTGGACCCCACAGCCTTGAGAGCAGAGGGCTGTGCTGTCTGGGAGAGGAGAGGAGGCCTTGGAGTTGACGGTTTCCTCTTGCACTTTGAGCATGACTCTGCTGCCTGGAGCCGTCCCTGCAGGGACCTGTTTCTCTGTCCCCACGTCTCTCCCCTCTCAGTGCTCACACACCCCATCCCACCCACTGAGAGTTCAGCTCTGCCCTGCAGAAATCTCCCAGGGGCAGAACGCTGCCCAGGGCACCTCCGTGTTTGCAGGTGCTATGGAGCAGGTGAGACAAACCTTGGTGAGGCCGGAAAGGTGATGCTGGTTCTGTCCTTAGGCGGAAGGGTGGATGAAGGCATTTGCTGAGTCCCTCCCAGAACTGCTCCTCTCTCAGTGTCACTGTCTCAGTCCCCTGTCTAGACCTGACAGATCAAATCCCATCTCACCCCACCCAAAGAGAATAAAACTGAAAGCACAGACTCATGACAGCTCCTTCTCTTTCATGTATCCCCTGCCCTGACCATCCTTTTGGAAAGTCTCCTTCAGAAATATCCTGGGAATGAGCTGGAGCTGTGAGCAACCCTGACCCATGCAGCACCCTCTCAAAGGGAGAATGAACCTGCCCCACCAGGAATCACTCCTTCCACCCAGAGCTTCTCCCCACAGCACTGCAGGGAACTCCCCGGGCAGGCTGAGCGCTGACCCTCGCAGGCAGCAGAGTCACTGTCCCAGGCACACAGCACCCTGGGGGGCAGGAACACTGCTCCAAATTACAGCCCTGGACAGACCTGTGTGCATGCGCCGGCTGCACACCCCTGCAGCTGTCCCCAAGAAAAAGGAGCAGGATGCCCTGTCCCTTTAATGATGTGGAGGCAAATCCCTGTTCTGAAGCATCTCTGCCTCCTCTGCAAAGGAAAAACCAGGAGAGACATCCTTAAAAAACAGAT
>NW_020448101.1:0-1771 GCF_003343035.1 Apteryx rowi | reverse complement strand
CCAGGGACTTCTTCAGTGGCACCTTGTCCTGCCTGGAGATCGCTTCACCTCTGTCATAGGCCCCAAGGTGCTACAAGCCCTTTCCTGCCAGGGCTGCAGAGCTCAGCTCTGTTTCTCCCTGGCCTTGGGCACTGTAGGCTTTGCTCTCTCAGGTGGAACCTCCTTGCACCATTACATTGCCACCTGCTATCTAGGCCAGCATGGCTCAACTCTGAAATGGGGCCATTGCACACATGGTGTGCTTGGCTCTTGGTAGCAGGTTGCACCACAACCAGTCTGCTCTCTGTGCCACAGCTGATGCTCTGCAACACTAATATATGCAAATGCATGTAGCCTGGGGTAGAGACAGGAGCAGATGGAGATGTACAAGCTTTCACGGGTGTGAAACATCATTGGAATGATTGAGTTGTGGTGGGATCACTCACATGACTGGAGGGCAATRCTKGTRGGGTACAATGTCTTCAGGAGAGACTGTCAGAGAAGATGAGGAGGGAGGATGCCTTTTGTGTGAAGGGGCAGCTCGGATGTGTGGTAAATGTCCTTTACCTAGACTTTAGCAAGGTGTTTGACGCTGTCTCCCACAAAATTCTTTCATGTACATTAGAAAGTTGCAGTCTAGAAGGGCAGACAACCAGATGGGTAAAAAGCTGCTTGGATGATCAGGCTGAGAGGGCAGTGGTGAATAGGTAGTACTCTTCCTGGAGGTCAGGGAGAAGTGGAGCACCACAGGGTCTCTCCAGGAACTTGCCCAGTTTATCATCTGCATTAGTTACATGGAGGAGGCAACACTCATCATGCCTGTAGATGACCCCTAACTGGAGGTGGGGGTGTGTGGGGGGGCAGTCCTATGTTTGAGGGCTGCCATTCAGAGGGACCTAGACAGGCAGGAGGAATGGGCTATCAGGAACCTCATGGAATTCAACAAGGACAAATGACAGGGCTTGCACCTGTGATAAACCAACACCCCACTGTGTCACAGGCTGGGGCCCAAGTGTCTGGGGAACAGCTCTGTGGAAAAGGACCTGAGGGTGCTGGGGGACAGGAGGCAAAACATGAGGCAGCAGCATTCCCTGGCAGCAAAGAAGGCCAGAAGCATCGTGGGCTGTATGAGCAGGAGCACAGSCAGGAGGTGGAGGGAAATGGTGATCGCCTTCTAGTCGGTATCCATTAGAGCACACCTAGAACACTGCATCGAGGTTTGGGTTCCCAGAACAAGACAGAGGTTGATAACTGGGAGCGAGTCTGACTGAAGGCCCTCACAGTAGTCGGGGAGCTCGAGCACTTGCTGTGTGAGGAAATGGGGTTGGTTCAACTTGGAGAAGAGATGKCTTTGGAGGGATCTCATAGCACCCTTCCAATGGCTATGAGGAGGTCCTCAAGAAGATGGAGGCAGGCTCTTCTCCAGGGTGCATGGTGGGAGGACAAGAGACAATGGGCATAAGTTGGAAGAAAAGACGTTCCTGCAGGAGATAAGGAGAAGCTTTTCCACTACGAGGATGGTCAAGCATTGGAAGTGGTTGCCCAGAGAGGCTGTGTAGTCTCGTGTCTTGCAGGTTGCCAAGACCAGACTGGATGAAGCCCAGAGCAACCTGCTCTGACACCAGAGCTGACCCTGCTGGGAGCAAGGAGATAGGGCTCGATACATCCTGAGGTCCCTTCTACCCTGAAGGAGTCCATGGTTCTTCCCACTCTTCATCTTCGTTTGTTGATGTCAGGGAAAGCACGCAGGTGCCCTGTGACAGTGGAAGCAGGCCAGCTTTCTTGTCCTCCT
>NW_020448100.1:4498-15339 GCF_003343035.1 Apteryx rowi | reverse complement strand
GGACAGCTGCTAGTGGCATCCCTCAGCCCTGGGTGTGGGTGTATCGCGTCCCCTGGGCTCGGCCCGGCAGGTCCCCTTCGCGGGGGTGGCTGCCAGCACCATCCTCTGGCCCTGGGTGCGGGGGTGCTGCGTCCCCTGGGCTCAGCTGTCCAGGTCCCCTTCACRGGGACAGCTGCCAGTGGCATCTTCTGGCCCTGGGTGTGKGTGTATCGTGTCCCCTGGGCTYGGCCATCCAGGTCCCCCACACATGGGCAGCCACCAGCAGCATCCTTCCGCCCTGGGTGTGGGTGTATCGTGTCCCCTGGGCTYGGCCCASCGGGTCCCCTGCACAGAAGCAGCCACCAGCAGCATCCTCTGGCCTTGGGTGTAGATGTCTCATGTCCCCTGGGCTCAGCCAGCTGCGTCCCCTGTACCCGAACAGGCGCCAGCAGCATCCTTCAGCCCTGGGTGTGGGTGTACCGTGTCCCCTGGGCTCAGCCATCCACGTCCTCGCGCACGGGCGGCCGCCAGCAGCATCGTCCGGGCCTGAGCGTGCCGGGTGCTGCGTCCCGTGGGTTTGGCCATCCGGTTCCCCTCGCTCGGGTGCTCTCCAGGAGCATCGTTTGTCCTTGAGGGTGCTGGGTGCTACGTCTTTAGGGTTCATCCATTTGGGTCCCCCCCAAACAAGCAGCTACCAGCAGCATCTTTCAGCCCTGAGCGGGACGAGCATCCGTTGGGTTCGGCTGTCCCATTCCCCTCACGCGGGCAGCCACCRGCGGCACCTTTCCGCCTGCGGGGCGGTGGCACCACCTCCCGGCGTCAGCTGCCTCGGTCCCTTCGCTCGTCCTCCAGCATCTTCCGCCCTCGAGCGCGGGGGCGCTGGCAGCTCCCCGAAACCCCCCCCCCGCTGCTGAACGGGGGCTTTCCGACCGCCGCGGGGATGAGCGGCCGTTCGGCTTCGCCTTACCGAGCTCCGTCCTTTGGGTCGGAATCGCCCTTACGGGGTAAAACGTCTCCCCCCGGGTCGCGGCAGAGCGCGCCGCGGTCTCGGAAACCTCTTTAATAACTGCAGCGCGTTAAACGGCGCGCTGGACGCGCTTTAAAGAGTTGCGCCTCCCCGATTGCATCGCTCCCGCCAGAGGAGGAAAAGGTCGGGTTTGGGGTTTATTTTAACAGTTAGCTGTTCCACCCGTCCTGCTTTTTTTTTTAAGGAGAGGTGAAGGAGCTGTCTGGTGGGACGGCGAGGGCTCTCGCGGGCGGCGGGCGAGCGCTGGGCAGCCGCTGACGCTCCGGGGAATAGGAATTACTACGAGTTTCGGTTTGTAAATGTAAATGAAACTTAGAAGGGCGAATTAAGTTCTCCGAGTTCCCTCAAGGCTTTTATTTTCCCTTTCATGACCCATTAGGTTTCCCGGGCAGTCGCTTAAAATGCCAATTGATTTTTAAAAAAAAAGTAATGTCTTGTTATCTCTCGTTATTGCTAGAGCTGGGCAAAGCTGTTTGCTTCTCTGCACCCTTTTTCATCCGTTAAATCCAGCTGTGCTAACCGAGCCAGGCTCTGGTTTTCCGGGTTTATATACGCAGGCTCTCGTGGATTCGCAAAATACGCGAAATAACCTCTTGCGAGGGGCTTCCGCCGTGTCGCTGCAAAGCGGCGCGTCTTGTCGGCAGTTAAATATCTCGCTGAGCGTCCCGCGATCCGTCGCTCGSTGTTAATTAGAACAGCGCTTCGTTGCTGGAAATAAAGCAGGTGGTTGAAACCCCGGCGAACCCTTCCTATAGGCGGAAGCTCAGTCTCAGTTTCTTCACGTATTTTCTTCTGTCGTCTCTTTGGCTCCGCGTATTTGCCGCTCAACTCAGTGATTCGCTTTCCGGAACGCTTAAAAGGCGGCGAAATATTTTTGGAAAGGGACGTCGCTTTTAAGCGGGCGCTCGATACCTCGGAAAACCTCCTGGAGTCGCTCGTTTTCTGAGCGCCTCTCGAGGTGTCGTTGCTTTGATCGGTTCTTCCTCCGGGAAACTCGTACGCTTTGGGTTTTGCTAGTCCGACGCGCGGTGGAAAAAAAATGACTTGAGGCAGCTTCGCTTGTCCCCAAGACTCTGGTGTTTCTGGTTGTTCCGGGAGTTTGTGCAACGCTGGTAGCATGAACCGCCCTGGTTTTGGCTGCGGTTGTGTCAAGCTTTGAAACTGAAGATTTTGCAAGGTGCCAAGCAGGTTTTAAGGGAGAAAAGTCTCGCTTTTAGAGCAGCGTGGAACCGACTGTTTGCGTTTGGACAAGACTTTTAGCTGGAGCCGGTTGYGGCTGCTGAAGACGCGCCCTCAGGCCAGGGAAATCGTTTTGGTGACTGCCGTAAGATCCCTCCTTCCCGGTGATTTATGAGCTTATTGCAGGGAAGCTGTTCCGCCCCCTTTCCATTGAGGGAGGGGAAAAAAAAGCTTGAGCAGATCTATGTCAATAAAATGCTAGATCTTGAGGAAAAACGCAGAAATGATACACGTGAAACGGTTTAGAAGGAGCGAAAGACAACGCGGGCTTATGCTTACCGCGTCGTAACAGCTTCRAGAGCATCTCGACGGATCTGGCGGATATTTCTCTGCAGACCTTTCTAGACGAGCGCGCGATCCGCCCGGATCGACTCTCCTTTAAATAACGTACGCCTCCGCGTCGGGATTAAAAGGTTCGATTTTTAAAGCGCTCCGTCCGCTTCCCATCGGCGCGGCGGCCCATCCCAAATATTCTCGTTCGCCACCCGGCCCAAGCTTTTGCGTCTCCTGCGTCCTCGCTGCTGCGAGGGTCTCAGGCGCAGTCGCCCGGACGTAGCTTTTTCCGAAGCGTTGAGGCTCGCGGCGGGTTTTTCGCCGGGAATCGGCGTGAAACGAGCCTTCGTTGAAAGCTGGGAGTCTCCACAGAGCCGAGACTCGACCTCGTTGCGGGAATTACCGAGGTAGCTGCGGTAGCCGCTGCCGATCCAGCAGCGTAAGGATTCGCCGATGTGTCATAAGTCCAAACCACGCTGAAGATATATTGGATTCAACGTTTCTAAACAACCTTTTAGATAGGAACTAGATATCGGCTTTCTTCAAGGCGCCTGGATTCCCCGGCCTCCGCCGGACCTCGAAGAGCGAGTCAGGAATGAGTCRAAAAGGGAAAAGTCAGCTCTGAAGAACAAAGTTTTCCCGTTCTCCGGTTGTATCCAATACGCGCGTCCGCTCCTAATTCAAACAGGATGTCGAGGAAGGTCCCGGTTCAGATTTTGTCTGTCCCTTAACATCTGCGTGCACTTTTCCGCGCGTAAGCGGGGCTGGCCTGCAATCTGGAAACGAGACCGCTCTTCGATTTGGCTGCTCCGGAGGGTCTGTTTCGAATTTAGGGACTCGCATGTAACAGCTCCGACGACTCTTCCTAGTTTAATTCCTTCAGGAGTAGACCCTGAGCCTGATTTTTTTTTATTATTATTATTAATTGATCCGAGGTCTCCGGTTCAGCTAGCTTAATTTTCGGGGAGCCGCGGATGATTTGAAACGTCTCGATTTCCGCCCCGCGGGTTCCCAGGAGCGGCTTTTTGCTCCGTAGCTCCCTCATCCTGGCGCTTGGGAGCTGTATCCTTAATCGCTTTTTGTTTAATAATATATAATAACGACTGTTCCTATGACCGTGCTCTCGCGGCGCTCGTTAAAAGTTTACTAAAGCACACGTGCTTCTCATCCGGCTCCGCTACTTTTGGCGAAGCCYGTTCGTAGGCGGAAATTACAGCCGGGGAATCAGCCCGGCGCGGCAGTTTGTGTATCCCGAGACCGGTCGCTCCTCCGCGGCAAGGTGCGGGCGGCCTTTTGCTCTCGGTTTTAACCTCCGCGCTATTAATTTTAAGGCGGAGGAGGGAATATTTTGCAAAAGYCTTTCCGCATTTGCATGCCGTCACCTCTCTCGTTTCTTTTTTTCGCCCTTCGCCTAGCAATGTTATCGCTTCGGCCGGAGTGCGGGAGCTTAGCTGCTACCTGGAGCYGCAAAGCGGAGCCGCTTTTAACCTTAGAACGAAGGCCGAAAGCTGAGATTGCTTTAAATCAGGTAATACGCTTATACGTCACCGTTTCATCCTCGCCTGGCCTTTAAATGCGGCCAAAACGGCGGGTTAAGACGGACGCTCTGGCAAAGGCCCCGTGATGGAACCRCTGAAGTTATTCGCCTCCCTCCGTAGCCGGGGCCGAGCCGCTTATTTAAGAGCGGATCTAGCCGGGCGCCAGCCCCAATATTCGAATTCCTGAACATAGCGAGCTCGGCCTCGCCTCCGGCGGGTTCATCTACGTGGATTTTTTTGCAGCCGTGTGCTAAGCAGGTAGTTTACATTGCACAGAAGGAAAATACACCTCGAAGACGGTAGAGAGCGGAGGAGCAAAGGGGAGAAGCGGCCGCCGCTAGCCCGCGTTAAACGGGGCGGAGTGAAAATTTTACGCTCGCGCGTCGGCTCTTCAAGTTCTCTTGCTTTAAGCCGTATGTAAAACGGCGGCAACGGGGGCTCGTTTTGAACGTGGCTGTGGTTTTAGCTGCTTTAGGATGCAAACAATCTGTTTTTAAAGCTCGCCAGCGAGAAGCGGTTGTTAAAGAAGGAAAAACCACGCCAACGAGGCCGTGGCGGTAGGGGCGATGGCTGCTCTCTACTTTGACCTCCCGCCTAATACAAGCGGTGGGATCCAGAAGTTCATCGTYGGGTCCGAGCCGCCTTTTAATTTGAAAGCTTCACGCGGTGGCGTACGAGCGCATTTAAGTAGCAGCCTAGCCGGCGGCTAATCGCCTTTAAAACAGCCTTGCCTTCCCTTTTTCGGGCGCGTTTTATCTTTTGCCTTGCATTCGGGACCTCGTCCCCTCTTATCTCAGGCCGGGATCCTTGTCCCAGTCGCTCCACCCGCTGAGATACTCGCGGGCAGCGTTCGAGTTAATTCTTGCTCTTTCTTGGGCTTTAAAGCATTCAAATACTGTAAGTTTTCCAGGCTGGGTCGTTCCTTGCAGTTCCTGTTCTGAATCGTCTCCGATAGCTAACAGCTTGCCGGAGAATCTCCCAGGCCTCGGTAGGTGGGAGCGACCTTCTGTTGATGTTTGTAGGCCGGAAAAAATAAACTCTTCCGTGACAAGGGTTTTATTTATTGTTTTTGCTCCTTCTCGGATGTGTCGTGGAGCTCCGGTGGCGCGGTGGCGATGGGGACRTCATGCGGAGCGAAGCCTCCCCGAGAGCAGCTGCATCCGCTCGGAGCGGTGTCGTGCTCTCCTGCATCTGGGAGGCTTCGCACGTGCAGGATGAGCGTCTCCACCGCCCAGGAGCTCCTGCGGCCTTATCGCAAGTTGAGAGCGCCCTGGTCCACCCGCCCGTGGTCGTTCCGGCGCTCTTGGGTCACCTGCTGCTTGTTGCGCGGGTGCAGGTTGGCCATCGCGGGTGCAGGTTGGCCATCACAGGAGAGAACCGTGTGGCCTCTCACTAATATCAGTACAGAGGTGCAAACCATCCTCCCCAAAACCGTTCATCCCTTATCCGTAACCAACCGGAGGGGGGAACTTGGCCCGCGGAGGTGGGCGAGCGAAAAGCACCCGGAGAAAGAAAATCGGGGGCTGTAACAAAGCCGGCAGAAGTCGAAAGTTGAGAAGCAATCACCGTGGTGAACATTGAATCTACGTTTTTTCCATACATGCTCCTCCACCGCTCCGGAGGGCTTTGAAGGGTGTTAGAAACCTCCTCCTCCTTTTTATCGCTTGCCCTCGGCCAACGCGCGAAAGCAGCCTGACGTTTCGGGTGTCCCGCCGGCAGCGGTATTCCAGAGGCTGCTTTGATGCCACTGGGGACTCTTCCCTGACAGTGCTGCGGTAGTCGTTAAATGGTCGCTCGTGGCTTTTATTCCTTTTAGAAGGAGCTGGATGCTCCCGAAACGCTTCGCAAAGCGGAGCTGCCGTGAAAGCGTACGGCTTGGAGCGCTTTTCCGGAAGTAGATTTGCCTTTATTGCTGTCCCAGGCTGCGCTTCATCCTGCGAAATGTATAAATTTAGGTGCTAAGTGGATGACGATCTGGGCGACCACTTGCCGTCCCTTCTTTTGCCTGTTGTTTCTGATGAAGACGGGAGTTTYGGTCACTTCCAGCGTTTCATTCCCAGCTTTTCCCATTGGTCTGGATGTAGACCTTACTCTCTGCTGATAACGTTTTCTTCACGCAGCTGAAGCACGGGTGCTGATCTCCTGTCTGCCAGCTGCTTCCCAAAGTGTCGGCTGACTTCCCGAATGCCGTAACGGCAGCGAGGTCGGACCGCTCGCTTGGCGTGGACCTTTCTCCGGAGACCCCAGCCTCAGGAGGGGCGATTATACGCTTCCAGGATCGTGTTGCCCGTCAACTTTAAGCTTCCTGGACTACCCGAGTGGTTTCCCATGTGGTGCCACCCACGCTGATGCTTTTTCCACTCAACCAAAATTGGTTTTGAAGAGGAGCTTTTCTTCCCTGCCACCGGTGGGAGGGTTTGTGCTCTTCTCTCTCTTCTGGAGAGGCCTCCGGGCTCGTTCCGCTGCTTCATTTGAGAGCTAGAACCAGCAGGGATGTAAGCCGCGATGGTCTGTCTGATCCTGCTCCTAGCTGAGATCTCACCTGTTCGAGCGCTTTTCGTCTTTCTGGTCYGGACTGCTGTACTTAGGGCTGTTCTTGAAAGCCACGTTATGGGTGGCATAACSATATTTGTCCCCTTCACAGGGGACRAGCAAAGCCTGGAGCRTGATTTAGGGAAGAGCRTATTTCTGAYGGCAACACGATCTMCTCAAGCGWAGCCTTCACTGCTTTCAAGTRAGTAAGGATGGGTTTTAAATGCTGTTTTTCAGTAATCTKTGGAAGAAGACCTTCGTTGACCAAGCGGTATGGAAAACCGTGGTAGTCCTGAAGAGCTCTTCAGGGTTGAGCAAGCAAAGCCTGAAGAAAGCAAGTCCTTAACGCTGGCTGAATTCTTCAGAGCTTCATCGCGTTGAATGTGGGTGAGATTCCAGACGTGTTTTGGAAGCGGAATTTGTCCTCCATCACGCAAGGGCAAAAAAACCCCACCGGCACCTAGAGAAAGAAACCTTCTCCTAGCCCTGGTTTTGGCAACCTGATCTCTCCGAGTGAGCAAGAGCCTACCTAGCTCCGGGGGTTCCTCCGTGCGGATTTGCGGCATTTCTGTGCCGTTTCGTTCCCGCTGATATCGGTGAGGCTTCCTGCCGGCACGCAAATTAAAGATTTATAGCTGAAGACTTGCCGCCGAGGAGACGTCGCTCCAGTCCCACCGTTCCTGGGTGGTTAATGCCAGGTGTGGTTCACGCCTGGACTAGGTTGAACCTCGTTCTCGTGTCTCTGTGAGCAGAGCTCTTTGCCCTTAAGACGCGTTCATCCCATCTAAACGCTTTACGGGGCCGGAAGCCCTCGGCCGTCGTGGGCGCAGGCAAGGCGGAGGGTTTCGCTGATCGGCCTTCTGGAGGCAAGGAGCTCTAACGAGTTTCTGTTCTTTTTCTTCCGCTGTTAGACCCGAGAGCTTCGTTTGTAGGGGACCTTGGCAAAGCCCTGCGGGTCTCGGGTTAATTTGAGACGCGAATTCCTGCTAACGCAATAAGGCTCGAGTCTCGGAGCTTGCGTGTGTCCGAACTCTGCCGTCCCGGTGAAGGAAAAGCGGAAGACTTGATGTCCACCGGGACAGCTGAGAGCGCTAACGGGAGCCGAGCATCCTTAGCGTGGGAGGGTGGAGGCACCTTTACGATCGTCCAGTTTGACCCGTACCGTTGGCTGCAGCGCTTCTGCAAATAATCCCTGTTCAGACCAGAGCTTATTTTTGATATATATTTAACAGTGATTTAGAAATGGGCAACGGTGGRAAATCCGCTGTGGTTTTTCGGTCGGTTCTAGCTCCGGTTAATTAACGTGACTTAAGTCTGACCTGCGTTGACTGACGTCCCTCATCTGCGTCTCGTAGGGTGACTTTGCCTGCTTGAAGTGTCGTCRTCCAAGGATATCTGGTTCCTATCGCGATCAGGTCATCAACTTGCCTCTCTTCCCCCCCGTCACCACCCTTCTCTYCTCAAAACCTTTGCATCGCTTTCCGTGTTTTATACTTGGAGACCTTTTGGGCTGGGAACCGGATCCTTCAGGAAGCGTCCCGGCACGTCGGGATGCGTCCGAGGCTTCGTTCTTGGGCGCAAAGGACGATTCGCGTTGGCCGCCGGCGTGTCCCCGAGCGCTGTGACCCGGCAGAGGCTCGGCCGCGGCTTCCGCGGTGCAAGATTCTTGGGGTGGGTTTGCGTGAGGCCGCTCGCGTGTTTTGCGGCACGGCGTTAGGACCGTAATTTAGGATTCGTGCCCTGTTCGAGACGCGTTTAAATCATGGGCTTTTTCCCTCATATATATTATTTTTCCTTAATTTTTCCCCCCCCTTTTTGCCTTGCTCCTTTTTAATCCTTGTACTAGTCTCTGCTGGTAGGTTTTTCCATTAAAACTACGTTAGGGACGGTTCGTTTGGCTTGCCCGCTAATGGGAGCGGTCGGAAGCCCCTAAATACGCCCTTAACCCCCTCGGATAAACCGGGGTGGCTGCGAAAATCTGGGGCTGGGCAACTTATTTGGAAATCCGACTCGGGCGGCTTTTAAGAAGAGCCGGGGAACGATACGAGAGCTCGCCTGCGTCGCTCCGCGTCCCCGCGGGGTTCTTGTCGCCTGCTTTTAACATCCAGATTTATCGGTACCGCCGGATAATTCTTGTGCCTGTTGCTATTTTTTTTTATATATATATATATTTTTTTTCCTGAAACAGCAGGGTAAAACTGACTTGCCGCTTAGCGGTTTTGCTTCTGCCCCCCCCCCAGGGCTCTGAATATCACGCGGAAAACCGGTTAGAAATTTATTCCTTTCCTGCCGATGCTGTTAAACCAGTGTGTGAGGAGCATTAGGTAGGTTGGAGCTTTCCGGAGACGTTAAGATTCCTTTGGGGGAAAAACACGCATTTTTTTTTTTCCTTTTTTTCTTTTTTTTGCCGTGATATGTATATGATAAATCCTTTAAGAGCTGCGACCCTCCTCCAGAAAGCAACGCGCCAGGACCGGCTCTTCCCAAATTAACWCCTCTTTTTTTGAACTCCCGAGGTGGCTTTGCTGTTAAAGCTAGAACCCGGGCAGCCAAATAAACTTCCTACGGAAAAGGCTGCGTTTCCTAGCAAACCGTCGGGATGCGACGAACCCGGAGCCCCGGTGTCGTCTTTGCAAAGACGATGCTTGGAATTCGGTAGAATTAAAAACGCATTGAGGGATGTGCATAAAGGCCTTTTTTTCCCCAAAAAAAACCCAACAGGCCGTTGCTTCGGATTAGGGGGGAAACGTAGACGGAAACCGCGGGTTTTGCCTCGCTGTCGGATAACGTTAGGCGCAACGGCCGGCTCCGGGACGTGTTAAAAAAAAAAAAAATCACCCAAACTAGACCAGGTTTTTGCATCCGTCTTTATTGGCGGCTCCGGGCTGAAATGCGATTTCACGGCGTCTTAGCCGGAGCCACCTCGGGATTTTCCCTACGCGATGATTGATGCGCGAGGTCGGGACTTTGGAGCGTTATTGATGTGACCTCTTTTAAATTTCAGCAGCTCCCCAAGAGACAGAGTGAGTTAGTAAGGAAGGCAAAATATGTAAGTAATAAACATTTTTCCTAGCTAACTAGCTTAGGCGTATATATACGTTTTGCACCTCGTGCCTTCTTCCCGGAGCGAGGAAGGTTGGACTGTCTCTGCTTTTCTGGGGATTCTCTTTTTTTTTTTTCCCTTCTTCCTTCCCTCCTTTCTCTCTCTTCCCTGCYTCTCCTCCACTGCTTTCTCCTCCTTGCAGTAGGTGCGCGTTTTCCTGGCTGGTTGGTATCTCTAATCGGGGATCTGTTGGGCATTTTGGTTATTTTTCCCCCCACTCCCTAATGGTGTAGGGCAAATTTGGGGATTTGGAAGCGGGCAACGAGGACCGAGCGGCCGGAACCTCCATCCCGGCCACCGCGCACCTCGGGTCCGGCTCGTAGGCGTCCGCGCCAAAGCCGCGGGCGCGGATTAACTCGCGGCAAAGACCGAGCGGCGTCAAGTTTAAAAAATAATCAATAAAACCCCCTTAAACTCGAGCAGCCGGGTCTGCGAGCGAGCGCGGGCCGCGGCGCGGCTCCCTCCGGATGACGGACGCTCCGCTTTATTTTGTTCCCTTCTCCGCAGACCCTCCGCCGGTGTTACAGCCGCGTGAAGGAGCACGGCGTGGGCAAGAGGAAAAGCAGCTACACCTTCGAGCAGCTGGAGCAAGTGTTCGGCCAGGGCGGCTGGGATTCGCAGCCCTGCCAGCCCGTCCTCATCAACAGCAGCGGCTTGTACCAGGAGCTGGAATCGGACGGCAGCACCATGGAGGAATATTCGCAGGAGGAYTGGGGCAACCACAGCCAGGAGCTGCACTGCTACCAAACGGGCGAGCAGGAATTGGGTAAGGAAAACCCCTCGGCTTCRCTCGCGCCCGCCCGCCGGGTTTTTCCCCCTCCCCGTTCGCACCCGATGCCGAACATCTGCCACAAACGGGGAGAAAAAGAGGGAAAAACCCTGCCGGCTTGCTGCCGAAAGCCGCCTTATTCTTCTCCCGCCCTCGACGTTTACGGCCCGACGACGTTCCCGGTGCTCGGAGGAGTCGTGAGGAAAGCGCTTCGCGCGGCCGATGCGTTCGCTCCGGGGCTCGCTCTTCAAATGCGCTGCTGAAAGCGGAATAGTCTTTTTTTTCCCCCCTTCCCGTCGTGGTTTTTTCCTTCCCCTTCCCGTCGTGGTTTTTTCCTTCCCCTTCCCGTCGTGGTTTTTTCCTTCCCCTTCCCGTCGTGGT
>NW_020448100.1:2732-4493 GCF_003343035.1 Apteryx rowi | reverse complement strand
GTGGTTTTTTCCTTCCCCTTCCCGTCGTGGTTTTTTCCTTCCCCTTCCCGTCGTGGTTTTTTCCTTCCCCTTCCCGTCGTGGTTTTTTCCTTCCCAATGTACTTTGCAATTAAATCCGCTCCTGATTTAACGGCAGGAACGGCGCTCCTGTCCTCGAACGGTTTTGCGCCTGGAAGGATAGATTCAGATCCTTAAACTGACCCCGTCGTGTCCAAAAAAAAAAACTAAATAAAAAAATCCGGTAAGGAAGGATTGGGGAGCAGGAGCTGCCTCGTGCGTGCGACCGAATTTGAGGGCGCAGTCTGGCTCCGGAAGCAACTTTTGATTTTAATTCCAGCATTTTAAAAAAAAAGAGGAGAGGGGAACCTTGGGAACAGTATTTAAAATATAATTACGTGTTGGGATTTTTACCTTTCAGATGAAATGCCGACCACAAAAAGGACATTAAAGATAAAACAGGAATCTTCGGAAGACACGCAGTAAGTAATTTATGAATGTGTTTTTTTTTTTTTTTTCCCGCCCTGGAACGCGTTTCCCTCGGGATGCCGCGCAGGAAGGGAAGATATTTGAAACTGCTGCTTATGATTTTAAACACGCCGCGCGAGACCGTTCCTACGGTTGAATCCGCTTTGCGCGTTATTCCGGTTAACTCGGAGCACCCGGAAAGCTCCGCGGCTCGGGCTCCTCTCGGCTCCGTCGCGCGGCAAACGAAACGGGACTCGGCCGCGTGAGCGCGAGGGCTGGAGACGCCGGTGAAAAGCCCGTCGGCGTCGTTAGGGCTGCGCGCGGGCGTCGTGCGACGAATCCGGACTCTGGGATCTAGTCGTAATCTAATTTTTCCAGCCTGAAGGTCGTTGCCCCTTTGGACATTGGAAAAAAAAAACTATATATATATATATATTTAAGCGTTCTTTACGTTCATTCGCCTGAAAAGCTCATGCGTTTCCCTTCCGGGSTGGGAAAACCTGCCAAAAACTTGCGTTTTTTTATTTATTCATTGATTTTCGGGGAGTGCAGAGCTTCCTTGCAGCCTTTTTCGGATCGGCTGAAGCCGGCGAACACCTGCGCGTTTTGGAGGTGCGGCGCGCGCGAATCGCCGACGCCGATGGAGAGCGTTTCGAAAAAATGAGAGGGATCGCGCTGTATTTATTCGGAGCGGCCGCTTTTCCTCCCRTCTTTAGGGTTTTCCAAGCCTTGGGGTTATCGGAGATCCGGCTGCGATGCCGGGAACCGTCTCGAATCGCTTCGGGGCGACGACCTTTTCCATCCTCCCTTCCCCGTAATTTATTGTCCGAAGAAAATATGGTATTTCCTACGCTGGGAAAAGGAGCTTGCCTAGGGTAG
This sequence comes from Apteryx rowi, assembly GCF_003343035.1. Lineage (NCBI taxonomy): Eukaryota > Metazoa > Chordata > Aves > Apterygiformes > Apterygidae > Apteryx > Apteryx rowi. The sequence goes on along the minus strand of NW_020448100.1, from coordinate 3,149 downwards.
TAATTCATCCGCGCTGTATACGTTTACGTAGGATCCTTGGTTAGGAATATTACAGAGGGGCTTTTTGCACTAATTAAATGGTGGAAAGGGAAAAAAAACCCTTAAAAATAAGCTTTTTTTGTGACGGTCTAGCTTCATCGAGCTCTTCGCTTTCGCCTTTCGGATGGATTCGCCAGGGTTAGCCCTGAAAGCGCCCTTTCCTTAGGGAAACGCGGAGCAAATTCGGTTTAGTAACGCGAGGAGGAGGAAAATATAGATGTTTTTGCAGCGTGAACAGCGTCTTGGGAGTCTTCCGGTATAAATCCCCCTTGGGGAAGCGCCTTCAGGGAGTCGCGTTGAAAACAAACCTGAATTTTCCCTTCCGTATTTCCGCTGTGTAGGTGCGTGGCTCAATTGTAGCTTAGACCTTTCCAGGTT
>NW_020448100.1:0-1784 GCF_003343035.1 Apteryx rowi | reverse complement strand
AGGGCCGGTAGGAGCCCTGAGCTGGAGGTCGCGGTTTGACGGGTAAAATCCAGCTGCGGGGCACCATATCCAGCTGGGAAAAACGCCACGGCTGCGGAACGCAAAGCGCTGATCCGGGATAACGTCCCTCTGCCGGCTGGGATTTGCTTTTAAAAATAGGGAAGAAAAAAAAAAAAGAGCAGGGTGGGTTTGACTCTTCTCACTCCTTTTTTGGCTTCTTCCCGCGGCTCCGCATTCGTTTCGGGATGACGACGGGGCGGAAGCATTGGAGCGTCGGCCGTAAACAAAGCCTTAAAAATAAAAGGAAAACTCTGGATTAGTTTTCGTTTCGAGCAGGACGAATGCAAACATACGGGGGGGGATTTTCCATGGGGGGCTGGGAAAAAAGCAGGCAAAGCTCAAGCGCCGTGTAGCGAAATATCGCGGCGCTGGCGAACCGTTCGCTCGCCATCRCTCTCAAGCGGCGGAGGTGAAGCGGCGCGGTGCCGCGGCGGAGAAATTTTTGCAGGAGCCGAACTTGGAGATTTATCAGGATTTGGAGATTGGCGGGAGTTTGGGGGTCTTTAAAAATAATAATAAAAAAAGAGATGAATTAAGAAAGCGTCAGCGCAGCAGGTGGAAATTCAGAGCACCGTCTCCATATGACTTCTTCCCCGCGGGCGCGTATATATATATATATATATTAATAAAACATCCGGAGCTTAAGGAGCGGGCGGAAAAAGTCGCACGCATCGGCCACGGGGAGAAGTTTGATGCTTTGGGGCTTTCCCCATTTTAGTGGTCGTGTTTTTGAGCCTCGACGTTCCCGCGCGGCGTCGGCTCGTCCTTGCCCTCGTCGTCGGGTTTTTCCGTGTGTGTTTTTTTTTCCTTTCTTTCTTGTGTTTTCTAGGAAGCGGGACGTGATGCAGAACATCATGCAGATCTTGGAGTCGGTCCAGCTGAAGTGGGAGCTGTTTCAGAGCTGGACAGACTTCTCCAGGCTCCACCTCTCCAACAAACTGGCCATTTTCGGCATCGGCTACAACACGCGCTGGAAGGAGGACATCCGCTACCACTACGCCGAGATCAGCTCGCAGGTGCCGCTCGGCAAACGGCTCCGGGAATATTTCAACTCGGAGAAACCCGAGGGTCGGGTCATCATGACCCGCGTGCAGAAAATGAACTGGAAGAACGTCTACTACAAATTCCTGGAGATCACCATCAGCGAAGCCCGGTGCCTCGAGCTGCACATGGAGATCGACTGGATCCCCATCGCTCACTCCAAGCCGACCGGCGGCAACGTGGTCCAGTATTTATTGCCCGGAGGCATCCCCAAAAGCCCCGGCTTGTACGCCATCGGCTACGAAGAGTGCCACGAGAAACCCCGCTCGCCCCTCGCCGAGCTCCGGGGTGCCGACGGCGGCTCCGAGGCGCCGGGCGAGGCGGACGTGCCGTCTCCGCGGCCTTCGATCCGGGTGGAGATGGAGGCGGCGCGGATCATCTACTGTTACCTGGGCATCGCCGAGGTGCGGACACTGCAGCAGTGCCTGTTCTTGCATTTCCAGGCGAGCGCCAAAACCTTCGGCAAAGAGTGGGTCGGGATCAACGGGTTTTTATCGCAGAACTGCGTCGTCGAGCCGGGCGTTTCGCCCAAGTCCATCTACATCAAATTTGTGGAAGTGGAGAGGGATTTTCTTTCGGCCGGCTCGTTGGTAGAGTGCCTGGAAAAAGCCATCGGCTACCCCTTAAAGTTCAACAACTGAAGCTCGGCCTCGGGAACGGACGGAGGGCTTCTGCCCGCGCTC
>NW_020448099.1:18611-19658 GCF_003343035.1 Apteryx rowi | reverse complement strand
TAACTGCAAAAACTGCGGTGGATCCTGGGATGTGGGGGTGGCTGGACAGTGCCGGGGGCTGCCACAAGAGCCCTGCCTGAGGGTCCTGCCTGGCTCAGGGGACAATGTGGCAGCCAGGAATCCTGGGTYCTGGAGCTGGGGCTGCCYTGAGCACCAAGGTTCCTGTGGGGCCAGCTCCATCCCCTCATGGCAGGGGGAAATCCAGGTCGAGGTTTCCCTGGGAGTGGGTCCCCCTTTGGGCTCTGGCTCTGGCACAAAAGGGGTCCTGCATCCTGGAGCCTGGGATGTCCTGCAGCTCCTGTGGGGCTCTCAAGAGCCTGMTGGAAATGCCCATGTTGGAAATGGATCCTTCACCTTGTAATAAACCCAAGGCATCTACTTCTTTGGGAGAACCTCTGCTCCTTACCTGTGGATCCTTTTACGCTTCCAACTTGGCAGAGCATGGTTTGGACTCAGAGATGTTGTCCTCAGATGGCCGCAGCCCCTGTCCTGCAAACTGAGGTCAGACCTCTGCACCCAAAAGACAGCCTGTTTGGGGGAGCAGCTTGGAAACAGGTGGGGGTGCCATCGCCACCTCACAAGTCCCTGTGGCGTAGGGCAGCCCCGGCAGGGCAGCAGCTGGGCCCCGGGGCCCCGCACTGCCCAGCTACACGGGGCTGCGCTGCCCCCAGGCCCTGCAACACCCCATGCTGCCCTGTGCTGCCGCCCACAACATGGCGCCCACTGTGGGAGAGGGGAGGGGGCTGCCCACGGGGTCACACAGGGCCGCAGCATTGCCATGGCATCGCCCCCAGTGCTGCCCTCCTATTGGCCGGACAGGGCAGGAGGGCGGGGCTGCACTGGTGGCTGTGAGGCCCCAGGGTGAGTCAGGGAGGCCGCTCAGGAGCTGCCTCAGCCTTGGGGCAGGGCAGGGGCAGCTGCAGGCAGCAACAGCTGTGTGGCCGGGCTGTGGGCAGGGAGGTCACGGCTGTGTGCGAGAGCTGTGCCAGGAAATCCCCAGTGTCAAATCAGTTCTGTGTCAGCAGCTGACAGGCCAGCAGGAGGCAC
>NW_020448099.1:15396-17696 GCF_003343035.1 Apteryx rowi | reverse complement strand
CTGCCCCATCCAAACCCCAGGGGCTGTGACATTTATCTTCAAGGTCTGAATGGCATCTCTGTGCTCTGATTCCTCAATGTGGGAACTGAAGAGGACCCTGGCTGTGCCTGGCTGTTGAGATGAAATGCCTGTTGCAAGGTCTTGGAGGGCTAGAAGCACCTGGAAGGGCTGTAGAGTTGATCTTTGTGTGATTTGAGGCCCTTGGGGTTGCCCTGGCTGCTGCCATGTGTGGTGCTGTGCCTTGTGTGTCCCTGAGACACTGGCGCGTGTTGGCTGGCAACCCTCTGTGAGGCGTGGGGTGGGGGTGCAGCATGTCACAGTGGTGGAGGGTGGCCTGCGGTGGGGATGGATGGTGGCCCCAGTGTCTTGGTGCTGCACRTGGGAGGAGGTGTCTGGAGAGAGCAGTGCTGTGCGTGGGGAGCCCTGCCAGGCTGGGGAGCTGGGGAGCGCTGCGAGGTGAGGAGGTGCCTTGGCTTGCAGGGCCCAGGCTGCCCTGGTGGCGTGAGCCAGGGATTTTCCATTTGCTTTTCCTAAAGAGAGCTTTCCTGTGCAGCAGTGTTTGCGGAGAGAGGAGGGGGCATGAGAGTGGGCATTAACATGCTGGCATCTTCTGGTTGCTGCCATGTCTGGTTATGTGCCCTGTGTGTCCCTGGAGGACTAGAAGGAAACAGAAGGTCTGGAGAGGTGACCTTGGTATGTTTTGGCGTCCCTGGGGGTTTCCTGGCTGCTGCCATGTCTGGTTGTGTCCCCTGTGAGTCCCCGATGCACAGCTGCGTGTTGGCTGGCAACCCTCTATGAGGCGCGGGGTAGGGGGTTTGGCATGTCACAGTAGTGAGGTACCTTGTGGTGGGGACAGACGATGGCCCCAGTGTCTTGGTGCTGCTCATCACAGGAGGAGGTGTCTGGAGAGAGCAGTGCTGTGTGTGGGGAGCCCTGCCAGGCTGGGAGCTGGGGAGCACTGCGAGGTGAAGATGTGCCTTGGCTGGCAGGGCCCAGGCTGCCCTGGTGGCGTGAGCCAGGGATGCTGGCAACCTGCTGCCTTCTGTGCGCTGAGATTCAGGACTTGAGTTTCCTCAGCTCTTGCCAGGATGTGCAGGCAGGGTGCTGACCAAAGGCCAGGGAGTGTTTCTGCTTGCTCTGAGATGCGAACCAAGCCTGCTTTTTCCCTCCTTTCATCTCATTTACTTTTCCTAGTGAGAGCTTTCCTCTGCAGCAGTGTTTGCTGAGGGAGGAGGAGGCTGTGGGCATTGCTCATTGCTGGCTGGGTGTTAGCTAGCTGGGAGCTCTTTGGAGGAATGAAGGCCTTGTGGTGAGGTGGTGTTTGGAGATGGGCAGGTGTGTTCTTGGGAGATGAACTGAAATGGTCTGCTGCCCTCCTGTGCACAATCTCCTTAGAGAAGGAGTCCCTTTGAGGAGGAAAGCCCAGGCAAGAGTGCTCTGCAAAGGATGTGCAGCCCAGGTCTCTGCAAGTTCTTCCACTGTCCTGCTGGAGTGTGACCTGTCTGTCATGCAGCAGGGCAACGAGACAGCAGCTCACGTGCAGGCATGAGTGTGGTAGGTGTGATGTCATTAGGTGCTACCACTGCTGATGTGGGCAAAGCACTGTTTTTTTGCCAGAGCTTTGGGTGGGTGTGAGGAGCTCTAGATGCATTGCTGCGAGTAGCTGGAGCCAAGGGAGCATCCCATCCTCCACGCACCCATCCTTCAATGAGTCTCACAGCTTCTGGGGAAGGCATTGTGGACCCTGTGTACTCGAAGCACTTGACTCTTATCGTTTTCTACCCAAGCGCTTTTAGAGCTGCCCCTCAATTTTTGTGCCTCCAYGTGCTCCTATGTGAGCCCGCTGAGCAAGGCCCGAGAGAGGGCGAGTGGTCCGAAGGGTTTTGGCCTCCTGCACTGAAGGCCCAAAGGGCCCCTCAGTAGGGAGGCTGGTTGGGTGAGTGCCTTGAGGACATGTGAGGCAAAAGCGAGAGGCAAGAGCTGGCCTGCTGAGCCCCTGGGAGAACACTGTGGGTCTGCTTCCTGGAGGTGGGAAGTGACCCTGAGCAGGGCGGTGCCTGGCTGTTGAGAGSAAGTGCCTGTTGCAAGGCCTTGGAGAACTAGAAATGAATTAAAGTTCTGGAGATTTGGCCTGTGTTTTAGAGCCTTTGTGGGTGCCCTGGCTGCTCCCATGTCTGGTCGTGTGCCCTGTGTGTCCCTGATGCACAGCCATGTGTTGGCTGGCAACCGTCTATGAGGCGCAAGGTGGGGGTGCGGTGTGTCATAGTGGGGGGTGGCCTATGGTGGGGACGGGGGTGGCC
>NW_020448099.1:6778-14845 GCF_003343035.1 Apteryx rowi | reverse complement strand
CTTGGGAGATGACTTCTAAGGGAGGCTGATGTCTTCCTGTGCACAAGCTCCCTAGACAAGGAGTCCCTTTGAGTAGGCAAGGCAAGGCCAGAGTGCCCTGCAAGGGATGTGCAACCCAGGTCTCTCTTCCTTCCCGTTGCAGGCTCTTTAAGTTCCTCCACCATCCTGCTGTGGTGTGACCTTGTTGTGCTGCAGCAGGGCAGTGAGAGAGCAGCCCATGTGCAAGCCTGATTGTGCTAGGTGTGGTGTCATCAGGTGCTGGCACTGCTGCCAAGGGCAAGGAGCATTTTTTTCGCCTGATCTTTGTGTGGGTGTGAGGAGCCCCACTTAGCTCTAGATGCATTTCTGCGAGTAGCTGGAGTCAAGGGAGTGGTGGTGAGTGCACCCATCCTCCAACAAAGCTCCTGGCTTTTTGGAGCCATTGCTCACCCTGAGTGCTTGAAGCACTTGACCCAGGGGGTTTCCTGGCTGCTGCCTTGTCTGGTCATGTCCCCAGTGTGTCCTCGATGCACAGCTGCATGTTTTCTGGCAACCCTCTATGAGGCATGTGACAGGGGTGCGGCATGTCACAGTGGTGGGGTAGGCTGAGGTGGGGACAGAYGATGGCCCCAGTGTCTTGGTGCTGCATGTGGGAAGAGCTGTCTGGAGAGAGAAGTGATGTGCGCAGGGAGTGCCGCCACACTGAGGGGAGGTTCCTAGAGCTTTTGCATTGTGACCACTCTTTTTCTACCACTTGTGCCCCCCGAGTCCCTGATGGGATCGTCTCCCTGCAGCCCTGAAAAATCCAGGTGCCAATGAGTCGAGTGTTGGGGGTCAATTGCTTGCTAAGGAAAGAGAGAGAAGTGGTCCTTCCTGCAGCCTGCCCCCCTGGTGCTGGTTTAGAGGAGAACTCCTTGTACCAAAACTGAGGACAAACAAGTTTTGCTCTGCCACACCCCAAGTTCCTTCAGTGGGTGACTTTGCTGGTGCTCTTGGACTCTCCTTGTGCCATGCCATGTGGGACCCTGAAGGCAGAGCCTTTTCTGGATTTTCCTTGTGTCACACACACTGTGAATCCTGCTGGCTTGTATGAAGGCTTTTCCTGGGAGAGAAATGGCAGCCCTTGCTGAGACAGGGGAACACAAATGCTTGAGAGTAGCGGAAGCCTTGGTCCATTTTGCTCGTTGGAAGCCTGCTTGTGTGGGACTGTTGCCCTGGCCCTGTGCATGCTGGTCAGTGTGTGTGTGTGTGCCGCTGTGTGGTTATTTGTGAGCCCCCAGAGCAAATGCAGAGAGAGGGAGAGTGGTGCCACAGAGTTTGGTCCATCTCCATTGAAGCCGGAAAGGAGACCTCAGTAGGGAGGCTGTTTGGGTGAGTGCCTTGAGGGCATGTGAGGCAAAAGCGAGAGGCAAGAGCTGGGGTGCTGAGCCCCTGTGAGAGCACTGTGGGTCTGCTTCCTGGAGGTGGGAAGTGACCRGGCTCAGGGCTGTGCGTGGCTGTTGAGAGGAAGTGCCTATTGCAAGGMCTTGGAGGACTAGAAGGAAATGGAAGGTGTGGAGAAGGGGCCTTGGTGTGTTTTGGGGCCCCTGGGGGCTTTCCTGGTTGCTGCCTTGTCTGGTCATGTCCCCTCTCTGTCCCTGATTCACAGCCACGTGTTGGCTGGCAACCCTCTATGAGGCGCGGGATGGGGGTGCGGTGTGTCACAGTGGTGGGGTAGGTTGAGGTGGGGACAGACGATGGCCCCAGTGCCTTGTTGCTGCATGCAGGAGGAGCTGTCTGGAGAGAGCACTGCTGTGCGTGGGGAGTGCTGCCAGGATGGGGAGATTGGTAGCGCTGCAAGGTGAGGATGTGCCTTGGCTCGCAGGGCCCAGGCTGCCCTGGTGGCATGAGGCAGGGATGCTGGCAGCCTGCTGCCTTGTGTGCACTGAGGTTCAGGCCTTGAKTTTCCAAAGCTCTTTTCAGGATGTGCAGCCAGATATCCCACATAKRCTGKGAAATACATAGAAATATGCAGCTTAGAGTATTTGGAGTAGAAGAGGTCATCTTTCAGAAAGGGTTCCTTGTTGGAGATCCTTSAAGTTAACACTTCTGGGATCTGTGCAAACACAAATTTTGCTAGTCTAGACTTGTAGCAGTTGTCCTTCTCTTCTAATACCAAAGGCTAAGTGGGTATACAATAAGTATACATACTTGGTGCAGACACTCTTCTCTTCTCATGTGGCAGGACCCTAGAAACTCTTTGCTTATAATGCAGTAGTATCCCCCAATTAGCCCTTACTTAACCTTCTGATTAACCTCCCTCCAATCCACTGAATTCTAGAGAGGGTCTTGAGCTCTTCCTGCTGAAGGCCTCGCTGCTTCGGGGCTCCCTGCTGCACCCTGCACCCTGCACCATCCCCTGGGCTCTGACACAAGACATCCAGGGTCTGACATCCAGCAGGAGGCCTCAGAGAGCAGTTTGGATCACGTGGGACTTTTTTCACCCACACAGTTAACAAGGAAATGGTCTTGCCAAGGTGGAGCTCTCAGAGGCGCCACAGTCATTAGCTTTTGAAATGGGCAAAATAAGGGAAACTTCCAAAGACAAAATATTTCTTCAGAAAAGAATTGGCCTTTAAAAACACTTCTCCCAGATGTGCAGTGAGTACAGTGAGTAGTGATGCTCAAGCACTTGCCTGCAAGTCAGCAGGAAAAAACTTCATGGGTCACGGCTGAGAATCAGCTTTCAAAGCTGAAGTTGTTTTATGCAGATAACTTGCAAGCCCCCTCAGAATGATGTCCCTCACCTTTCCACATGCTCCTCTCTTCTCTAAGGCAGTCATTTCTGACCTGACAGTTGAGGTGTCCAACTCAGCTGAGCACGTTTTGCACTGTGTCCCTGAGCTGGTTGAGGCCTGCAGGTTCTGAAGCTCCTGCCTGATCAGCTCRGGCACAGCCTGGGCATTAGCTCACTCGTGGACTCTTCTTTGCAAGTGAAGCCCCTCTGAGATGAAATCGCAAGTGTGGATCTGAGCTAATTCGGACAATGGTCCCCTGTTGGCAGTGAGGTGTGGGGAAAAGGAAGTGAGGCTCAGTCCCTTGTAGGGTGGTGCAGGGCTGTCCCAGCAGGCCTTGCACAGTCCAGCTCACCCACCCATCATCCAACTGTACGTTGGAGCCTGCAGAATGACTCCTTCTTGGTATCACACTATAAAAAATAAAACATTTCTGTCTGGTACTAATACATCATGTGCTACTTTGGGAAGGTTGATCTGGCAAAGGAAGCCTCCAGATAATGTGCATGGTGTCTCTGGGCCACAGGGGCAGCACGCTGGGCTTGGAGGAGACCTAGGGGAGGAGCAGTGCGCAGCTTGGTGGCTTGTCCACTCCAGAGGGCTAGTCCTGAGCAGGGTGGCCATGAGCCGTGCCTGATGGCCTGCCGGCCACGGTCTGGTGGGGTGGTTGCAGCAGATTTGCCCTTGTAGTCAGCACCCAGATGGGTCCCTGTCACCTGCTTCATCCCTTCCCCTCCCTAGGGCAGTCATTTCTGCTGGGTGGACTTTCTGAGGCGCTGGGTGACATCCCAAAGCCTGCTGGCCAGCACATCTGCTGAGGGCCAATCAGGCAGCTGCAGTGGAAGTGACCTCACAATCAACACTGCAGCCATGTCCCCTTTGCCTGCCTCTCCCCATCCTCCTGCCCATATATCATGTCTGCTGGGATGAGTGGTGGTGTGATTGTCTTCTTGTCCTCAGAATGGCTCCTACCAGAACCCAGCCCATGAGGTTCCTGTACCAGAGGTGACCTCACCATCAACACTGCACATGTGTCACTTCTATCTTTTTCTCCCCTGCCCCTCTTCTGAGTCGTCCTCTCTTCTGGGCCCCACATTCAACATCCCAGCCATGTCCCTTTACTGGCACCTCCTTCTCCCCTATCCCTGTGGTATTACACACATGTGGTGGGACAGCTCATGTGGGAGGATGAAAGTGAGCTCCTGGGGAAGGCAGGCTGGGATGGTGAGGAAGTGCAGGTGTGCTCTGTGCAAAGGAGTGGCTGGAGTGCACAGGGCCTTGCCTTGGAGCACGTGATGAACCAGTTGAGACCTTGTACTAAGGACTAGAGGACACACCAGTGTGGGTGACATTCTGGTAGTGTTTGCTAGCAGCTGCCTGAGGAGGGAAGGGAAGCAGCTGAAACCTTGTGTAGGGAGCTGGGGGAAGCCTCCTGGTCACAGATCCTGGTTCTCACAGGGTAGTTTAACCACCTTGAAATCTGCTGGCGGGGCAGTCGGCCTGGGCACAAGCAGCCCAGGAGATTCCTGGAGAGTGCTGAAAACAATTTCTTGGCACAGGCAATCAATGAGCCAACAACAGCTGGACTCTGTCAGTCACGAGCAAAACAGAACTAGATGGGGATGTAAAGGCTGAGGGCAGCCATGGATGGAATGATCATGAGATGGTGGAGAAGTAAGACAAAAAGGCGAAGCAGAGCCCAGGGGTGCAGGAGTGCTGATTTCAGGTCATTCAGGATGTGCTTGGCAGGATCCCACAGGAGGCTTCTCTGGAGGGCAGAGGGGCCATGAGGCCTCTGTAAAGACAGACTAGGCAGAGGAGGAGATCACAGAGAGGCAGAAGAAGGGAGAGGAGACATGTCAATTGGAATACAGTAGTTTCTCAGAACCAAGTATCTCCATTCAGAATGTTGCCACGAAATGTATCATGAAGAATAACTTATACATCTATATAAACATGTAAACTCACATAGAGTAATTTCTGTAGTGCATGCATATGGTGCTGCCAATCAAAAAGAAAGAAAATATTCATTACAATTGATAAAGAATGTTTGAAGTTCTGAAAACAAGATTTTTTTTTCCCCAGTTCTTGCATAGAGCTATTTTTTGCATAGATTTTACCCAATGACGAGGACTTTACATTCAGGCCCTTATAGATACATACAGAGGTCACTGCTGCCTGAGATGCCCTGTGCAGCTGTGTTCCCATGTGGTGCTGGCAAATGTGACCCAGGAACTATGGGAACGTTTCTGGAGCATTAGCTGTTCAGCAGGAGAAGCATCTCAAGACCTCTCAGTGGGACAACTTTTTTCTTTCCATCGACCAGAAAGGGAAGTGCAGACAACTGCATAAACCAGAGACATCTGCACTGCAGGGCTCTGGCATCGGGTGAGATAATTCCCATCCCTGTTGTTGGCTAAAATGGAGTCGCACTTCATGACCATGCAGTGAATGAAAAGGGTTTGTGGCTAGATGTGTAGGGACTCCTTTAAGATGTCACTGTAACACAGGTACATTGAGATTGGTGCAAATTAGGGCATTGATAAATAGAGCATTTTCACTGAAGCTGATCAGGCTGCTTCCCTCTATCAGTTGTGAGAGCTCGACATCTCATGTTGCGACTCGCTGTGTGCAAAGACTGAGGAGCGGCAAGGAAGATCCTGGACAGGGAGTGGTTTGAGGGCAGTGGACTTGTGCAACACACAAAACTATCATTTTTATAATGTAGGCCTTATTATAAAAGAAATCTTTATGAAATGACAATAAAAAAGAAACAAGAAAGAAATTAGATAATTATCTAAAGTAAAAAAAAAAGATTTCTTACACTTTTCAGCATTACAAACTTCTTTGTGTTATTTTTCTTATTATCATTGTGTTCTTATTTTCTTCTTTTTCTACTTACCTTTTTTGTTTGATTCTTTTTTGATACACTGGTCTTTTGGGGAGATTCTTTTCTTTCTTTTTTTGAAAGGGAAAGTGATTTTCAAAGCTGGGGTTGGATGCAGTCACATGGTCATGGATGGCTGGTGCCATTGCAGGTGCCCTGGTCCCCTCTGCCCAGCCTCTCTCTGCAGCTCCGAGGGGCTCTGGTCTCCCGCAGGTCCCTGTGAGAGCTGCCAGGCCGAGGCAGGTCCCTCAGAGACACTGGGGCCTCTCCAAGGGCCACTGGGTGCTCATGGTTGGACACCTGAGATCTGCCTGGAAAGGTGAAGAAGTTTTCAACATTTCAAAAATAGGAGCACACTTTCATCAGCTCAAATGATTGGCTCATTTTAATGTCAATGTTTTCCTATGATGAAAGAGTGGAAATCTTCAGGAAGGATATGAATCTGAGGAGAAGAAATATCATTCTGCCCTTGACCTTGTGTTTCCACTGCTCTGTATATTAGGCTGTGGATGTAGTCTCAGTGATCTCTCAGATATTTCCACATGTCCTGATTAAATTGCTCACTTCTAAAGCCATCTTTGCATCAGACTCTCTGGGCATATGCACTGTCCATAGTTTCCCAGTTTTCCTTTTCCCTTTGCTCTTTATCCTTTCAGATACCTTGCTGGGAGGTCTTCTGGGAGTCTGAAGTTTGCCTTCTCTTTCAGAAGTCTCCTTGTCTCTTTAGCCAGCTCCTTTGTTCTGTTTCTTGTCTATCCTTTCCTATCTATCTGTGGAAAGCATTTCAAGGAAGGTTATGCCTTGTGGGCAGTGGACCTCACTGGAGGCAGCGTGGACTTACCATAAAGTTGAGGATTGCTTTTTTGTATCTTTTATTAAACTGTTCCAAATTATAATTTGTTTGTTTGCAATTAAGAAAAACCCTTCTGTGTCTGTCTGCAGCTAGTTCTCGAAGGAAAGCAGGTGGGAATTGGTGCACATGAGCTGTAACATTCAGCTACAGCCTTGAGTGGCAAAAAGCTGGATTTTCACAAGAGTGATGTGAAGTCCCCAGTGGCTGATGAGGGCAATGGCAGGGCTGGGGAGCTGGGGAGGAAGGTTCTCCATACAGGTCTCCTATCAAATATATTGCTTTGCCTACATGTCCAGACTTCATTAGGAGACACTGTGGGTCAGTATCAGTTGGAGAATGTGGGTATGACATATTCTGAAAACTGAAGAATCAAGAAAGCTTAAGAAGCAGACATCTTTCTTTTTCAGGTGCTCATTGACCTCTTTCTCTTCTAAATACGCTGCTGCAAACTTTCCAATTAGCGAAACAAGAATTGAAGTGCTGAAGAAAATTATGGCAAGAGGCATGGCTCCTTGGGTTTTTTTTGCATTTTAATGACACCTCGGGTGTATTTGGTGCTAAGCCCATGAACCTCAGATAGAGAGAAGAGGCTGAAGAAACCTCTCAAGAAGCAAATCACAATTTTCTTGGAAAGATAATGAGTCCCACTGAGGGCCATTACCAACAAAGGCTCCTCAGGGGCTGATTAGAGCCGAAAGTTGGAGGCCCTGATTGCAGGTAGGCAAAGGCAATGTGAGGGTGGCTGTGATATCAAGTCAACCTTGATGTGTGTTATCAAGCAGAGTGACCAGGCCCTGACAGCCATCCCCTGGGTAGGGTGATGCTTTCCATCACGCATTGCTCAGGGCTCTTCCTGGGGGCAGTTTGAGGGTGTGAGTGCACAACGCCGAGTGGAGTACCATGATACGGCACCTCCTGGGCTGCCAAGGGACAAGGAGGCAACAAGGCCACAGTGCTTTAAGGAATGGTGTCTTCTCAGGGGCCTCGGTGTCAGAGACACCATCCACAGCCAAAAGGACAAAGACCTAGCTGTGTTGGGAGCTTTCAGACATGGCAGTGCCCTCGGCCATCTCCACCACAGCGTATCCTATTCCTTCCCACGCCTGTGCCTGTTTCCCTGCAGACTGTGCACACCCAAGCTGCTTCCCCACCTTCCTCTCACCCCAGGATCTCGCTGCCTCTCCTGATGTCTTCCTGTCCTCCCTTGCTTTTCCTTGAAACACAAAGGCAGGGGCTGATCACAGACTCCCTCTGGGTGACCTGTTGCACCTCAGCACTACCCTACGAGTGACATTCTTTGGACCTGAAATCCAGTCTGAACCTCTCAAGACGCAGTTTGTGACTCTTTCGCCTTCACATGCTTTTTCCCCATACTAAGAAAAGCTCTATCATCTCTGAAACCACCCTTCAAGCAGTCACAGGCTCCTACTCTACTGACCTTTGCCTCCACTTCAGTGGGCTAAGGAAAACCAGGTCCCTCAACCTCTCCTCATGAATGTGTTTATTTCCACTTAGGCACAGTACTTGACACTTTTCTTGGAAATCTTCCTGAGGTATCTGTTGTCCAAATCAAA
>NW_020448099.1:0-1276 GCF_003343035.1 Apteryx rowi | reverse complement strand
TTCTTCCAACTTATGCCCATTGTCTCTTGTCCTCCCACCATGCACCCTGGTGAAGAGCCTGCCTCCATCTTCTTGAGGACCTTCTCATAGCCATGGGAAGGGTGCTATGAGATCCCTCCAAAGCCATCTCTTCTCCAAGCTGAATCAACCCCATTTCCTCGCAGAGCAAGTGCTCCAGCTCCTCGACTACTGTTAGGGCCTTCAGCCAGACTGGCTCCCAGTTATCAACCTCTTTCTTATTCTGGGAACCCAAACCTGGATGCAGGGTTCTAGATGATGTCTAATGAATACTGACCAGAAGGCGATCACCATTTCCCTCCACCTCCTGCCTGTGCTCCTGCTCATACAGCCCACAATGCTTCTGGCCTTCTTTGCTGCCAGGGATTGCTGCTGGCTCATGTTTTGCCTCTGTCCCCCAGCACCTTCATGTCCTTTTCCACAGAGCTGCTCCCCAGGCCCTCAGGCCCCAGCCTGTGACACAGTGGGGTGTTGGTTTATCGCAGGTGCAAGCCCTGGCATTTGTCTTTGTTGAATTTCATGAGGTTCCTGACAGCCCAGTCCGCCCATTTTTCCAATGATGTTTCATGCCTGTGACATGTCGTGTGTCTCCATTTCCTCCTCTCTGTTCCCAAGGCTGCATGCACTTGTGTATATTTGGGATACAGAGTATCAGCTGTGACACAGAGAAGAGATTTGTAATTGTGAAACCTCTGTCCAAGGAMCAAGGACACTGTGTGTGSAATGGCCCCACTTCAGAGCAGAGCCATGCTGGTGTACAACGCAGGTGGTAATGTGATGGTGAAAGGAGGTTCCAACTAAGAGAGCAAAGTCTGCAGTATCCAAGGTCAGGCAGAAACAGAGCTGGGCTGTGCAGCCCTGGCAGGAGAGGGGTTGGCTGCCTGAGCTGATTTGTAGCACCTTGGGGACTGTGACAGAGGAGAGCTGAGCTCCAAGCAGGACAAGGTGCCAGTGAAGAAGTCCCTGGGCCTGGGCAGCCTGTGATCCAGGCACCCTGAGGTCATCATTAGCCCAGTTCCTGTTCATAGCRTCTTGTGGGTGAGAAGAGGTTCAGGAGGAGGAAGGCTAGAAGGTGCAGAGACTAGAGCAGAGACCTTGGTGGGATGTGCCTCTCCCATTTATRAAGCACACTTGGCTGCAGATCGGAGGGACTTGGCCTAAAGGCAGTGGTGGGATTCATTTCTTTGGGCACTGGTAGGAACCCCAAGATGCCCTGGGGCACTTGCCCAGCAACCACTACAAAGGGGCCTGGTTTTCC
>NW_020448098.1:13916-15186 GCF_003343035.1 Apteryx rowi | reverse complement strand
GCATGCAGCAGGGAGCCACATGGACAGTGCTGTGCATGGGGATGGGGGTGCAATGACCCCCCTCCTCCTGGGTGTGCAATGGGAATGGGGGTGCACAGCCCCCCCCCGAGCACAGGGAATGGGGGTGCAATCACCCCCCACCCAGTCATGCAATGGGAATGGGGGTGCACAGACATCCCTGTGCACCAGGAATAGGGGCGCAATGCTCCATGCTGGGGGATTGGGGATACACGGATGCCCCTGGGAATGGGAACAGGGGTGCAGGGATGCCCCATGCCAGGGGGAATGGGGAGCAGGGGTGCACGGATGCTCCATGCTGGGGGAATGGGGGTACATGGATACCCCCGGGAATGGGGACGAGGAGTGCATGCTCCATGCTGGGGGATCAGGGATACCTGGATGCCCCTGGGAATGGGAACAGGGGTGCACGGATGCCCTGTGCCAGGGGATCAGGGGTGCACGGATACTCCGTGCTAGGAGACCAGGGGTGCACGGATGTCCCCAGGAATGCAGAATGAGGGTGCAGGGATGCCCCATGCCAGGGGATCCGGGGTGCAGGGATGCTCCCGCGCCCCCCGCCCCGCTCACCCACTGCTGCCCGTAGGAGTCCTCCAGGTCGTTGACGGTGCGGTCGTCCCAGTTGAGGCGGATGCCCACCAGGCAGGAGGGCAGGAAGCCGTTTTCCGCCAGGATCACGAAGTAGGCGAAGAAGCCGCCCAGCGCCTGGATCATCCCTGAGGGGGAGTGTGGGGAGGGGGGAAGGTGTGGGTGCAGGCAGGGCACCCCCCCCCGGCTGCCCCCTGCCCCACTGCTCCCCCCACGGTCCCATTGAACTCCACGGGGCCCTGCTGCATCCGTGGGGCTGCCCTGCACCCCACAGTGCCCCACTGCACCCCTGGAGCTGCTCTGCACCCCACAAGACCCCATTGCACCCCTGGAGCTGCCCTGCACCCCACAGGACCCCACTGCACCCCTGGAGCCGCCCTGCACCCCCCAGAGTCCCCATTGCACCCCACAGTGCTTGCAGCACCAGTGGGACCGCATTGCACCCCATAGTGCCCCATTGCACCCCCTGGGGTTGTCTTGTACCCCACAGGTCCCCATTGCACCCCAAAGTGCCCCGCTGCACCCTTGGGGCTGCCCTGCACCCCACAGGACCTCACTGCACCCCACAGTGCTTGCAGCACCCATGGGACCCCATTGCACCCCACACATACCCTACTGCACCCAGGGGCCAGCCTGCACCCCCCCCTTACCCCATTGCAACCCC
>NW_020448098.1:11185-13032 GCF_003343035.1 Apteryx rowi | reverse complement strand
GGGACCATGGGGGGCTCCAGGAGACCCCCATGGTGTCTAGGGAGACCCAGGGGGTTCCTTGACTTTAGGGGTCCCATTTTGGGGGGGCTTCAAGAGGGTCTCCATGGTGTCCAGGGGGGCATCTGGGATTTGGGGGTCCCAGGAGATCCCCATGGTGTCTAGGAAGATCCCAGGGGGTTCCTTGCCTTTAGGGGTCCCATTTTGGGGGGCCTTAAAGGGGTCTCCATGGTGTCTGGAAGGGGCATCTGGGATTTGGGGGTCCTGGGGGGTACCCAGGGCCCTCCCAGATTTGGGGGTCCCCTGCTCACCATGTCGGTGCCCAGGTCAATGCAGAGGATGGTGATGGTGCCCAGGGGCAGGGGGATGTTGGCCATGATGAAGAGCAGGAAGGGGGTGATCTCGGGGATGTTGCTGGTCAGGGTGTAGGCGATAGACTTCTTCAGGTTGTCAAAGATGAGGCGTCCTGGAGGGGTGGAAGGACAGGAGTCGGGGGGGGGGGCTGTCCTGTCACCCCCCCTCCTCCAGCCCCACACATCCGCAGTCCGGCCCCGTACATCCCCACCTTCCTCCACGCCGGTGACGATGGAAGCGAAGTTGTCATCCAGCAGGATCATGTCGGCCGCCTGCTTGGAGACGTCGGAGCCGGCGATGCCCATGGCCACCCCGATGTCGGCCTTCTTCAGCGCCGGGGAGTCATTCACGCCGTCGCCTGTCACCGCCACGATGGCGCCCTGGGGACACAGGGACAGGAGGGATGAGGGATGGGGACAGAGACCCATCACCACCATGATGGTGCTCTGGGGACATGGGGACAGGAGGGATGAGGGACGGGCACCAGGATGGGGACATGGACCAGGACCCATCACCACCCCGATGGCACCCTGGGGACATGGGGACAGGAGGGATGAGGGACAGGCACCAGGACCATGCCCACCCCGATGGCACCCTGGGGACAAGGATTTGGGGAGGGGGAGCGGCAGCCTCTGGGGACCCTGGTGGCCAATTTGGGTGGCTTTGGGGAGACCCTGAAGGTAGAGCTTGGAGAGGTCCGGGGGGCCCTTGGCGGAGCAGTTTGGGGGGTCGCTCGGGGGCGAGGTGCAGGGCGCAGACCTGGCGCTGGCAGCCCTCGACGATGATGAGCTTCTGCTGGGGGGATGTGCGGGCGAAGACGATCTCGGTGTGGTTCTGCAGGATCTCATCGATCTGCTCCGACGACATGTCCTTGAGGTCGGTGCCGTGGATCACGCAGGCCTTGGCGTCCCTGGGGAGAGAGGGCACGCGGGGCGCTGAGGCCAGCCCGGCACCCTGCGCCCCAGGGCTTCCCCCTTTCCCTGCACCCCGAAACCACTCCAGGGTCCCCTGCACCCCAGCAAGCCCCGAGATGCACCTCAGGGCATCTGCATGGCTCCAGCACCCCATAGCTCAACACCCTGCACCCCGTCCTTCATCCTCTGCACCCCAAAGCCTCTCCAGCATCCTCTGTGCTGCATCCCAGCACATCTGCACAGCTCCAACAGCCCATAGCTCAACACCCTGCACCCCATCCTTCATCTCCTGCACCCCAGCACCTCTCCAGCATCCTCTGTACTGCACTGTGGTGATTCTGTACCCCAAAACCTCTCCAAAGTCCCCCCCCAACCCCGTGCACCCCTGCCCCCTTTCCCACCGCAGCCCTACCTGGGGTTGACCTGGCTGACGGGGATGTTGAGGCGGGCAGCGATGTCCTCCACCGTCTCGTTGCCCTCCGAGATGATGCCCACACCCTTGGCGATGGCCTTGGCCGTGATGGGGTGGTCGCCGGTCACCATGATCACCTGGTTGGGGGCGGGGGGGGACAGCAGGGGTTG
>NW_020448098.1:9003-10227 GCF_003343035.1 Apteryx rowi | reverse complement strand
CCCAGGACTTCTTGGGATCCCCCAGGACCCCTGGGACCCCCCCAGGACCCTCGCCCTGTACCCAGGACCTCTTGGGATCCCCCAGGACCCCCGGGACCCCCCCAGGACCCCCTGTCCCGTACCCAGGACGCGCTCGCCCAGCCCGCCGAGCTCCAAGTAGGCGTTCTGGAAAGCCTCCTTCATCTCCTCGTCCAGGGGCTGCTCCTTGCCCTGCAGCAGGATGGTGGAGCAGCGGTCCAGGATGCGCTCCGGGGCCCCCTTCATCACCAGCAGGTACCGGTTGTCGTTGGGGTCCTCGGTCTCGTGGATGGAGAGCTGCGGGGAAAGCAGGGGGGGGGTCAGGCCCAGGGTGCCCCGATCCACCCCCCCCCCGTCCCATCTCCATCACGGGATTTTCCAGGCCGGTGCCCCCYGGGAATCCTGTCCTGCCAGCGCGGTGCAGGGGATTAGCGTGACAGGCTGGGACCATGGCAGGACCCGGCCCCCCGGCATGGGGGCCTGAGGGGCCCAGTAGGCACTGAAGGGACACCGGGGCTGGGGACCACCACAGGGTGCTGAGGGACCTGCAGGTGTGGGGAGACCCAGAGGGTCSAGGGTCTTGGGGGACCCTGCAGGTTTGGGAAGACCCAGAGGGTCTTGGGGGGAGCCACGAGGTCTTGGGGTACCCTACAGATACGGGGGGACCCAGAGGGTCTTGGGGGACTTGTGGTGGCCGCAAGGGCTTGAGGGACCCAGAGGGTCTTGGGGACCCTGCAGGTTTGGGGAGACCCAGAGGGTCCAGGGTTTGGGGAGAACTATGAGGTCTTGGGGTACCCTATAGGTAGGGGGGGGACCCAGAAGGGCTTGGGGGACTTGTGGTGGCCATGAGGGCTTGGGGGACCCTGCAGGCTTGGGGGGACCCAGAGGGTCTTGGGGGGTCATGAGGACTTTGGGGGGGACCTTGCAGGTTTGGGGGCTCCCCCCCGTACCTGGTACTTGTTGGTGGAGTTAAAGGGGATCTCGGCCACTTTCTTGTTCCTCTCCCTCATGACCTTGACGGAGCCGGACGAGAGCTCGATGCACTTGAGCAGCGCCGACTCCGAGGCGTCCCCGGCCACATCGCGCTGAGGGAGGGGGACACGGTGAGGAGTGGGGCGACCCCACGGCCCCCCCAAACCCTGTCCACACCCCAGGGACCTTCCAGAGACCCCCAGACTCTTCCCATGCACTAGGGACCCTCCAGAG
>NW_020448098.1:5596-6647 GCF_003343035.1 Apteryx rowi | reverse complement strand
ACCCCCAGCCCCACACTGCACCCCCAGCCCCACATTGCACCCCACACAGCCCTCCCACGCACAGTGACGGTGGCCAGCAGCCCCTCAGGCACGTTGGCCACGATGATGCCGATGAGGAAGATGACGGCCTCGAGCCAGGTGTAGCCGAGGATGAGGGAGAGGATGAAGAAGGAGATGCCGAGGAAGACGGCGACGCCRGTGATGAGCTGGATGAAGTGCTCGATCTCCACGGCGATGGGCGTCTTGCCCACCTCCAGCCCCGAGGCCAGCGTGGCGATGCGCCCCATCACCGTCCGGTCCCCCGTGGCGATCACCACCCCCCGCGCCGTGCCTGGGGGCCCGCAGGGGGCTCACGTGGGGTCCCRGGGCCCCAACGCAGCCCTGGGACCCCAATGCAGCCCCACAGCTGGCCCCAGGACCCCAACACAGCCCTGGGACCCCAAAGTGGTGACAGGACCCCAATGCAGCCCCATAACCAGCCCTGGGACCCCAACACAGCCCTGGGACCCCAAAGTGGTGACAGGACCCCAATGCAGCCCCACAGCCAGCCCTGGGACCCCAAAGTGGCAACAGGACCCCAGTGCAGCCCCACAGCTGGTTCTGGGACCCCAAAGCAGCCCTAGGACCCCAAAGTGGTGACAGGATCCCAATGCAGCCCCATAACCAGCCCCAGGACCCCAAAGCAGCTCCACAGCCAACTCCAGGACCCCAAAGTGGCAACAGGACCCCAAAGAGTCACCCACCAGCCCTTGGACCCCAAAGCCCAACTTTGGGACCCCCAAAGCAGCCCAAGGACCTCTGCACCCCAGAACAGCCCCAGGGAGCCCAAAACAGCCCTAAAACCTCCTCTGTGGTCCCCAAAACCTGTGCAGGGACCCCAAAACCACCCCAGCCCAGCCCCAGGGAGCCCAAAACCATGCAGGGACCCCCAAAGGGGCCTAAGCCCGCCGCGGGGACCCCCCTGGGCCGCCAGCTCACCCTCGACACAGTTGGTGGAGAAGAAGGTGATGTTGCGGGTCTCCAGCGGGTTGTCGTGGGTGCAGTCAGGCGA
>NW_020448098.1:3099-4411 GCF_003343035.1 Apteryx rowi | reverse complement strand
GCCTGGATGCCGTAGGCGAGGAAGCAGAGGATGGCGCCGATCCAGAGCAGGATGGAGAAGCCCCCGAAGAGCTGGCGGCAGAACTTGACCCACTCGGGGGTGGTGGGCGGCGGGGTGAGGGCGTTGGGGCCGTCCCGCGCCAGGATCTCCTGCGCCTTGCTGTGGGTCAGGCCCTGCGGCAGGCGGGCGTCAGAGCGGGGCCTCGGGGCACCCCAACGGGGAGCCCCATGGGGAGATGGACCCCAATGGGGAGACCCCAAAAGGGAGATGGACCCCAAGGGGGAGACCCAATGGGGAGACCCAACGGGGAGAGATGGACCCCAACAAGGATCCCCCAAAAGAGACCCCAAAGGGGAGATGGACCCCAACAGGGACCCCAACAGTGACCTCCAAAGGGGAAATGGACCCCAATGGGGACTCCCAATGGGGAGACCCACAGGGAGAGATGAACCCCAACAGGGACCCCCTCAAAAGAGACCCCTACAGTGACCTCCAATGGGGAGATGAACCCCAATGGGGAGCCCCAATGGGGACATGGACCCCAATGGGGATCTCCAAAAGAGACCCCAAAGGGGGAGATGGACCCCAAAAGGGAGACCCAAAAGGGGAGAGGGAAACCTCCAAAAGGGACCCCCAAAAGGGACCCCCGGCTCCTGGGGGCACCCTCACCTGCACGCAGTCCGTGTTGTATTTCCGACAGACCTCCTCGATGGACATCTTGTGCTCTGTCTGTGGGGAGAGGGGTGAGACCCCGACCTCCTGGACTGCACCCCACACTGCCCCCAGCCCCATAGACTGCCCCTCTGCATTGCACCCTAAACTGCCCCTCTGCATTACACCTCCAACTGCCCCATGTTGCACCCCACAGTGCCCCCAGCCCCACAGACTGCTTCCAGCCTGCCAAATGGCCCCCTTGCGTTGCACCCTACACTGCCCCTATATCGTACCCTATAGGGCCCACAGCCCCATAGACTGCCCCCTTGCATTGCACTCCCAAACTGCCCCTATATTGCACCCCACACTGCCGCCAGCCCCCCAAACTGCCCCTTACCTTGCTCCCCAAACCGCACCATATTGCACCCCAAACTGCCCCAAGCCCCATAGACTGCCCCTTTGCATTGCATGTTAAACTGCCCCTATATTGCACCCCAAACTGCCCCCCGGCCCCCCCTCCAGCCCCCCACTCACCATAGCCACCTCCTTCTTGAGGTCATCGAGGTCCCGGGTCTTGCTCTTGCCCTTCTTGGGCGACTCCTTCTCGCCCCCCTTGTCCTGCGTGGTGGCCACGCGGTAGCTGTCGGAGCGGCCGTAC
>NW_020448098.1:0-1439 GCF_003343035.1 Apteryx rowi | reverse complement strand
GGGCTGGCACCCGGCCAGCACTGCAGTGGCCCTCGCCGCAGCACGGGGGTGGGGTGAGGGGGGAGCACCAGCACTCGCCCCCCCACACACACCCCGACAGCTGGGTCAGGGTGACCCAGAGCAGCTGCAGGCAGGAGCTGGGGGGGGGGGGGCGACCCCCACCTCGAGCATCTGTGGGGAGGGGGATGTTCTGCCTGGAAACCCCCAAACCCCAGCCAGGGCAGGGGGGGGAGAAGCACAGAGACCCCCAACAATAACTTTGGGGGGGGCATTTCAATAGGGGGGGCCCTATTCCCTATTTCCCTGGGGATCCCCACTTTGTGGGGGGGGGAATTCCCCTGGGAGGGGGCCCCCATCCCCGGGGGGAACCCCCTTTTCCCGGAGAAACCCCCTATCCACGGGGGGGGGGGTCACCGTCTCCTTGAGGGACCCCCCCATCCCCTTCTTCATGCGCCGCTTCCCCCCCCCCCCGGATTAATGCAGGGATCAGACACGTTCCCGTTTATTAATTAGCGCGATTAATTAGCGGCGGGAGAGGGGGTCCCCCTAAGGGGGGGGGCCTGGGTGCTTCTCCCCCTCCTTCCTCCTCCTCCTCCTCCTCGTTTCCCCCCCACCGAGGAGAGAGGAAGGTTATCGGGGGCGCGCGCGCTCACGCGCACTGCAGAGGAGCGCGGACACGCGCGGACACGCGGCAGGGAGCCGCGGGGACAAGGACACGGGGACACGCGCGGGAGCGAGGGGGGGGACGTTCGGGGACGCTAACGGGGACGGGGGACAGTCCCCCCCGTCCCCACCGCGGGCGCGGGGACACGCGCGGGTGCCGGGGCGCGCACGCGTGTGGCTCCCACGCTCTGCAGAGCCGCGTCGCGCGTGTCCCCTGCGCGGCTCCCGCAAGGGCGCCCCCCCCCACTTGCACACGCCCCTTGCACACTCACACACTGACACTCACACCCGCGGGCTTTGCACGCCCAGGCTGCAGCCGGCGCGCCCTGCACAGCCGGGCCGCCCCGTGCACCGGTGCTCCGCGCCCCGCTCGCGCCTTGCACGCGCCTTTGCACACCCCGCGCCACCCTTGCACACCCCGCTACCGCCTCGCACCCCCTGCTTCCACCCCGCACACCCCGCTACCGCCTCGCACGCTCCTTCCACACCCCGCCACCACCTTGCACACCCCGACTGCGCTTTGCACCCCTTGCTCGCACCTTGCACACCCCGACTGCCCTTTGCACCCGCTTCTCGCACCTTGCACACGCCTCGCACACCCCGCTCGCACCTTGCGCACCCCGCTCGCCCCTGGAGAGCTTTGCACGCCCCTTGCACACCCCGGCTGCAGCTCGCTCTCTCTCTCCCGGGCCGGGAGCGGGGCCGGGCCGGGCCGTACGTACCCCCATGGCTGCGGCGGGTGCAGCCGGGCGCGGGCCGGGCCAGGGGAGCGCAGC
>NW_020448097.1:1632755-1672276 GCF_003343035.1 Apteryx rowi | reverse complement strand
AGGTGACCCTGCTTGAGCAGGGGGGTTGGACTAGATGATCTCCAGAGGTCCCTTCCAACCTCAGCGATTCTGTGATTCTGTGATTCTGTGAAGGATGTTTCCTGATGAAAGGAAAAAGTAAAGAAGGATAAGAAGGGGAGTATCTGGGTAACTACAGGCTTCTGTGCCTAACCTCAGTCTTCAGGAAAACTATGAAGCAAATCCTCCTGGAAGCCATTTCCAAGCAAATAAAGGACAAGAACATGCTTAGGAACAGCCAAGATGGATTTGCCAAGTGCAAGCTAAGCCTGACTGACCTGACTGCCTTCCTCAGGAAGATGACCGATTCTGTGGACAGGGGGAGAGCAGTGGATGGTGTTTATCTCTGCTTAAGCAAGGCCTTGGCTATGGTCTTTTTCAGTGCCTTTACAGCCAAACTGGTGAGCTGTGGTTTGGCTAGGTGGGTAGAAAATTGGCTGGGCTGCCGAGCTCAAAGATTTTTGATCAACAGCAGGGAGTCCCGCTGGCAGCTGGCTACTAGTGGCATTTCTCAGAGGTTGATACTAGGGCTGATGCTGTTTTATGTCTTCTTGGTAGACTTGTATGAGAGGAAAGAGCCCACCATCAGCTAGTTTGTGAATGATACCAGCCTGGGATGAGTGGCTGATGTGCTGGAGGGCAATGTTGCTATTCAGAGGAACCTGGACATGCTAGAGAAATGAGACAACAGGAACCTCATGAAATTCAAAGGCAAATGCAGAGTCCTACATCTTGGACAAAATTCAATAAAATTCACAACAGTGCAGGCTAGGGGAACTGATCAGCAGAAAAGGACCTGGGGGTCATGAACATACCCTTGTGGTGAAGAACAGCAACCACATACTGAGCTTTACTAGCAAGAATGTAGCCAGCAAGACAATAGGCCTCTATTTGGCACTTGTGAGACCACATCTAGAATATTGGGTTCAGGTTTGAGTGCCCCAGTACAAGAAAGATATTGGCATACAGAAGCAAGTCCAAGGGGAGGGCCACCAAGATAACTGAGGTGCTAGAGGACCTGACACACAAGGAGAGGTTTGTTCTAGCTGTAGGGAGATTTTTTTGCTGTCTTCAACCATCTAATGGGAGATAACAGATAAGACTGAGCCTGGATCTCAAAGGTGCACTGTAGCAGAAAGAGAGGCAATGGACACAAGTTGCACCATCAGAAATTCTGATAAAATATAGGGGAAAAGTTTTTAGTAGTTAGGGTAATTGAACACTTTTGTCAGGTTGCCAAGCCAGGTTGTGGAATTTCCATCCTTGAAGCTATTCAAAACTAAATAGGATGAAAAATGTTCAAAAATAAATAAATAAATAAATAAATAGAACTTTAAAGTCTTGAGAAATCTCCTTTTAATCACAGAATGGTTGAGATTTGAAGGGACCTCTGATGGTCATGAGTCCACCCTCTCCTGCTCAAAGCAGGGTCAACTAGAGCAGGTTGCTGAGGACTGTATACAGCTAGGTTTTAAAAATCTCCAAGGACGGAGGCTCCACAAACATAAAAAAAAGGGGGGGGAGGGGGGAAGGAGTTTCTTGTGTTTAAATGAAACTTCCTGTATTTCCATTTGTGCCCATCACCTCTTGCTCTATCACTGAGAAGAGTCTGGCTGCACCTTCATTACTTTCTCCCTCCCATCAGGGAGAAAGTATGTTCCAGTATGCCCATGTCCTTCTTGTACCGGGGAGCCCAGAAGGGAGTCCAGTACCCCAGATGAGGTTTTGCCAGTGGTGGAAAAAAAAGGGAGATTGACTCAAATGACAGATAATGATTTTGTTAGCAAACACAGTGAATATGCTTATCTAATGAGTACACTGCACCATTCCTAAAGGACTCCGTAAACGTTTCTTTCCGCAATTCTGAGACACATGAACTTATCTGAAGACAAAACAGCATTGCTGAAGGCTCAAACAGGACAAAATTAAACAGTAGGCTGAGAGGAACTTGTTTGCAAGTATGAAACCTACTAGAAAGATTATTCTTCATTATTCTTCAATGTACTGAAGTGGTACTGAAGTAGCCAAATGATTCTTTAAAGTAAGTGTCTGGGGTTTTTTGTGCTTTTTTTGAATAAGGGAATTCAGTGGTGTTTATCCTAAAGAAAAAGGTCAAAAAAGCCTCTCACATACAATGAAGAACAAGCAAAACCAGAAACACTTCTAAAATACAGGATCAGAAAAACATCTCATCATGCAGAAGATAATGTTGTAATGCCAGTCATTCTCGTATGCAGATTTCTAAACCATTAACCTGCAGCCCCTCAGGCTCCAAGGATTCTGATTTCAAGCACACAGTTAGAGAAAGGCTAAGTCTAAGATTTAATGAATTGTTCTTCGCTTTTAGAGAACTTATATCATCACATGCCTTCCTGTACACCTAGCTAACGTAAAAATATATATAGGACTCTTCTCATTTGCATATTTTCAGTGTTTTTTGCCTGCAACGGTCTCTACCTACTCCCCACAGCAGCTTCAAAACACAACACTATCAGCTACCACACTGTTATTTATATAATGATCAGCCTTAGGTATCTAAGATATTTCACGCTTCTTTCTCAAGATGTATTCTATTCCTTATTTAGTGGATACTACTGAAATCCTGCTCTGTAAGACAAAATGACCTTATTTCTCACTGAATTGTATCCAACTGTAAACATTCAACTGAACATTGATAAAGCCCTGGTTAGATACAGCACAACACTATCCATGTTCTCCAGACAGGAACTAGTGCACAAACTAGCATCAATACTTTCAAACTAGACACACAATATTAGTGGAATATCTGTGATTTGACTACTAGCATATCTACTAGCATGACTCCTTCTTCCTCTGCAGCCTGACCTTGTGGCAAGGTCTCCCCCCATTCCAGTGAATGGCTCCTTGTGTCAGTCACATCTTCCTGACCCCACCCCCCTCCCCCAGACAGAGCCTCCACTCTTCTCAGTTGTCCCAAGGATGCCCTAATCTCATTTCTACAAATTCCTCCTCCCTGAAGCTGCAATTTTCAACTTTTTCACCACATACACAGTTTATTATCTCACACCATATCTGTATGTTCCCTTTTCACGCTAATTTCTAACTTAAGTGTTTTCCCAGGTTCCTTACCAGTGTGCATTTCCTACAGCACCTTCCTATCATCTTATTGATTTTAAATCAGTGTGCCCTATTAGATCCTTATTTGATCCCAGAATTGTTCTAAAAATTGTGCCTAAGACCCTATTAGCAAAGGGCAACCCACGTGAAGCTGCAAGCCCACGTTGCAAAGTAAAGGAAATAAAGGTTTTGTTTAAGAGAAGTGCAAATAATTGACAAACCTTAAACACGAGCAAAGATTCATTTTCCTGAGCCACAATCTCTGACACTAAACTATTCAAGTTGCTTTTCTTTTCTGAAAAGATAGCCAAGATGGAATGTTTCAGCCCAAAATGGTTTTTTTTAATATAACTTTTGTGATAATAAAACCCATTTTTGATATTTTCAAATGTAATATATTCCAGTATGTTTCCTATTAAAAGTCCTCTCCATTTTTTTTAATCTTTTCAGAATATTAGATCTGCAAGACAAATCAGAGTGCTTTATCCCAACATTAATTGTATTAGCTTCACATCAAGAAAACCAGATAAACAAATAACCCGTATGCACAAATCAGTATTAGCAATAAGGGATTCATTATAGAAACAAGCTATACAAAAATGCAAACAATCATTATAGAGGAGTTACTTTAGCTTTCCTGATAATGCTCCCTTAGCAAAGCAAAAGTGCGTACAATAAGAAGGTGTTTGTTCCTTGTGCCATTATCTCCAATTTAAATCTATACATATATGCCAATGAAATGCACTGGTGCAGAAAGCTGCATATTTATTAAAACAATAGTGGATTACATCTTGTAAAACTGTTGCAATTAGGGGCCATCTCCTCACTTAATGCACATTTCACCCTCTCACGAAAGCAATGGAGCTATGTTGACTTACAGTAGCTGAGAATCTGGTAATTACATGTTATCACTATTTATAAAGATGAATATAAATATTTCTGCATTCAAATTCTTAGACATAATTGCTAGCTTTGTACAAAAAGGAAAGCAGTACACGCTGAGGGAACATCATCAAAGATGGCTTGGTATACACCACATGTACATTAAAAATACCACAACGTTCTCTAGTTTTTATGTTCTTGCCCGCCAAACTTGCAGTGATGAATAAAATCAGTATGTGATACACTCTGAAAGTTCAGTTGTGCTACCTGCATACAGATCATGTGGAAGAAAAGGGGATACTTGTGTTCTTCATTCATACAACAGTATTTTTAACTAAATCCTATCTGTAGCCAAGCAGTAAAAGCCATACCCCTGCATTTGCATGTAATTCTGAGAAGAATTCTAAGTGAATGATTAAGTCTTTGCTCTCCTATATAAGTACCTGACTTGGATTAAAAAATGGTTCTTAACCAAGGTGAACAACTACGTATGCCATCCTGTCATATCTTCCCCCCTCCTCCTTTCTTTATATAGAAATAACCTTTCCTAACGCAGAATCTTTGTAATCATGGTTTGGTAGAAGTTCCTATTTTCAATTAGCGACTGTTTGTAGGCCTCACCTAAAAGCCACCCGTTTGATTTATAGCATTTTCGAAATTACAGGAATTAAAATCTTCTTCCCTTTTCTTCCTCCCTTTCCATTAACAGAGGATCTAAGTTGCAGAGTAACACTATCATGTTCGTTTTGGTAAATGATCAAAATCAGAGCTTCAAATTTCTGTCTGTAATTTCAGCCTTTTCTATCATAAATTAAAGGTAAACAAAAAGCTGGGGCAAACAAGTGGCACCTTTTCACATCTTCAAGCTTTAATTCATACTGTCCCTCTAATTTTCTTCCTCACAGCCACTTTTTCTCCACATTTAAAAGGAATAAGCTAAAGCAAAAATAAACTAAAGCCATCAAAAATGTAGAAAATAATTATATTTATTGTAATAGCTGTAAGTAAACGTGAGCTACCTTATAGCAGCAGTTATCAAATATTTTCTTAACAAATCCTGTAGATCTAGACAACAAGAGGACTTGTCTGCTCTGTATTTGTGCAGTACCATGCAAGAGAGGAGGGGAGGGGTCTCTTGTAATAAATTTTATTAACCAGTAAAAGGAAAAAATTATAAAATGACAGATGGCCAGGGAAAGGACAGGGGGCAAAGATGTATTACAAGCCTAACTTTTTAATTTAAAAGTGTTATTCTTTCTTAAGAAAAAAAATAATCCCTGAAGTCTGAAARTACTGGATTTTTTTATTATTGGTTTGGCTTTTAGGTGATGTGGGAGGCTTGTTTTAAGTAAATGAGAATCATAAATCAGCAAGTCTAAAATAGTAATATATCCCATCCTTTTCAGGTCTCCAAATACCGGAAACCCTAAGTCTTGGCAAAATAGCACGCTAGAAGCTTTAACAAATACCAGTCTGTTTTAGAATTTCAAGTTTGACCAAAACAACTACAATGAAGAAAAAGTGATTCAACAACTACCTGAAAATTTAGACCACCACGAGAAATTCAGCCTCTGCTGGCTGTAGAAAGAAGGAGCTCCAACCTGCTAAAGGAAAGCCATTACTCTCTGGTCATCTGGTATTCTTATGAAAATGAGGTATTCTTATGAGAACTCAGACAACAGCTGACCCATGCCATTATGGTATAATGTTAACATACTGACCTCTTTCACATTAGGACATGACTAAAGAGATGCAGAGCTTAAATTTCACTCAGCAGTGCAGAAAATTCTCGAGTCTTCTCTAGTCACGTTGAGGCTACCTTCTATAAAGAAGGAGGCTGCCTTTATAAACCGTACTGTCACTACCCAGGAGCTCTCAAGCTACACATCCTGAATTATTATTCCATAACTACCCAGAAATATAAAATTTACCAAAGCCATTCTTAAGAGGATATAGTCTCCCCCAAACCTGACCAGGTTTCAGTCTGCAATGGGTTCTTTCTGGATTCTGATTTTTTCCATTTGGAACTTTAAGTCAATCTACATGCCTCTGGCCAAACACCTAATATACTGCAAAAGACAAAGAAAATCACTAATCTGAAATCCAGGGAACTATCAACTGACTTTATTATAGAGGCATACAATGTCTTCAAGAGGATGCTGTTCTACAGTCTTATTCAGCTCTTAGAACATCTCCAAAAAAAGCGTCCTAGGCTAACACTTTGTCATATAAAGTTTCCAAAAAAGGGAAGATAAACAATTTGATCTTTTAAACCAGTCTTTTCTGTCTCTCTTCTCTTCCACACTTCTCACTAGCTCCAATCATCATTCCTCTTGCACTTGTCAGAAGAAACTATATATACCTGCACAAATCATATGACAAACTAGAATTCATGCAAGAAAATCAAAGTAGAGGTGCTTTTGCACAAACAATGTGAAATGTTATACAGCTTTTTTTTTTTTTTTTTTTTTAAGTAATTTTCAAATCACATATACCACACTTAAGACAGAACAACATTTAATGTTCAGTTTGACTTGTCAATGTACACTAGGTATGAATGTCATCACAACAAAGCTCTATCCAGGTTTCACTGGGGGTAAAAAGACCATCTTACCATGTGGTATTCTATAAGTCTCAGATGCTTACACTGAGGAAACACTATCACTACAAGTTGTTCCAGTGTCAGAAGCGTAGGTAAATCTTGCTATACAGCAAAGCTCCAGCTCCAAATTCTCAGTGGAGTCATATAAGCCACTCCAAGATTCACTATACATATCCTGTGCAAAAGTTATCGTGTGCACATGCTTAAAGCCACTCCAGGAAGTCAGGTCCTCTGCACAGTATAAACATTTTCTAGAATAATGTATGAACTACACACAAAAGAGCCTTTTACATATTCTCAGGTCAATACAAACAAATCATTTTATTATTCTGAAACATTTTGCTTCAGAGATGTAGAAGTTATTTTATTATAATGATTACACTACAGCTCTAAAGAGAGCAAAGTAGCTCATATTGGAGTTCTGTTTCGATGAGTAGCTAGTTCAGGTATGTCTGAATTAAACACTAGTTACAATAGTGCAGACAGGCTGCCGGACTTCTGTCTGAAACAGGGTTTTCTCCTTTTCTCCTTCTTCCTCTTCCAGATTAAAATCAACATGGATAAAAGTCAGTACCTTCTTACCAGATTTTGATTGTCCAGCAGCAGCTGTAGAAATTCAATACAGAACCCCCCAAAGAGGCAGGTGCTTACGGGGCAAGATTTGACAATTAATTGGACAGACATTCTAACTTGGACTGCTTGAGATGAAACTGCGTTCTGTACCAACATTTTCATTTAACTTTTTCAGTTGAGATTAGTGAAACATGAATAATACAGCATATATTTCAGTCAAACATTAAAAAAAAAATTTTTTTTTTGATACTAGATGTAGGTGTTTCTTCTGACAGTACTGCAATTAAAAAACCTAAATAACTGACTGTGAGGAAAGGCCCTCCCCAACTGCAACACAGCTAATATACAGCAACATCTCAGTTCTCTTCAAAAGAGATTGTTTCACCCAAACACCAACATTCACCTCTGATATAAAGCAATTTACTTACCTTGTGCCTGCATTTAAGTACAACACCATAGGCTCCTGAAACAAAGAAGAAAAAAGCTAACCCATCTCAAAACAGGAAAAAAAGCAGTAAAGTGAAACAATTTTCAGTCACCTCCTGGCTATAGGAATAGTATTGTTGCCAGTATTATTATCCTAAACTTGCACATAAAGGTACCTTACTAAGTATTTGTACATTGAAACAATTCTTTAAAATTGCTTAAATGTAAATGGATTTTAAAATGCTGCAATTTTTTGAAAACTTTCTTGCAGAGATAAGTTTGATAATTTGCATCTATCCAGCAAATACTACTAAAAGTTCTTATAATAAATTTAAAAAACCCTGTCCCGTTTCTTTCATCTTCCAAACGTTTTCCTCCACCTGAGATTAAATGAGAAAAAAATTTTAAAGAATAATTTGATGTTTCTTAAGATTTGAATACAAATGATATTTTGCAATGATATTTTGCTAATGAAAACTTATTACCAAAGAGCACTAAGTCAACTCCATGTACAAGTAGAATTCATTTTTGATTAAGATATTACTTACCTTCACCTACAACCCCAAGGATCTCAAATTTATTCATCACATTACCAATGTTAGGAATCTTCATCAAGACAAATTCCTCTTATGGTGAGAGCCACAAAACATGGCACGGAGGGGAGTGTCCAAAGGTTTTGCAGAAGGCAATTATGAAAAGTCTCTTGAAATGGGGTGGGGGGGGGGGAAATCCACCTTGACCAACTGGACTTCTTGCACACTTTCCTAATTTCTAGGCAGTCAGTAGCTTCCTGGGGAAAGAAGGGAAAATAACATAATGAGTATCTTGTTTTATTTCAATAAAAGAAAGCAGTGGTGTATATACTCTCAATATTGTCTAACAGAATGGCAGCAGACAGAATTAATTTACTTCTACATTTCACGGTCAAGAGAACTCAGCAGCATGTATAAAGGACTGAACCTATTAAGAATATATATCTGACAGATAGCACAGCTGATCTTGTAATCCCATACTCGGGATGTCTGTTAAAATAATAAATAACTTGCATTAAAAATATTTCCTACAAGGGAGAAGAGGACAAAAAAGTTGCTGGGAGTTACCACAGTAGGTATAAATACACCTATAAATACTCATGTTCTCTCTTCAGTTTATTTTGGCAGGTAGGTATAAAAATACATTGTGTTTAGTCATTTTATTCTTTATTCACTCTAGTGATAGAAAGGATAAAGTAGAAAGGACACTAATCACTAGAAAATGTTCTGCTGCTATTATTCTCTATGATTATTAAAAAAAGAAAAGTAACTATTTGCTAGACTGACTGGCAACTAGTTTTAAAAGATTATACACATTATCAGTTTATTTAAGAGAAACGTACTAAAAACCAAAATACTTTTACAAGATTTTTTTTCCCTCCATGTTTTCCAACCATTGAAGAAGTCAAATGATAAATCAAGGACAGGGAGAAGAACAATGTTTTTTGTGTCATATGTTGGTTTTAGACTCCAACCACAACTCTTCTACAGTCTTAGAAGGCTCATAAACTAAACTAAACTAAACAAACAAACAAAAAAATCTATCTAGGTTTGGTTTTGCTAGTTCAAATTGTATCCCCCCCCCCCCAATATTAGGGTGTATACCACATGCTCTAAAAAAGAGGGGAAAAAAGATAAAATAATTTCACCACAAAATGGAAATACGGAATCTCCACAATTCAGTGCTCTGAGAACGGGACTGCTCACGAGGAACAACATGGCAGGACAGAAGTGAATTCATACAATTAACTTATGTATAATGGATGAGTGACCTAATGTTATTGGCTTCAGCTCACACAAACAACTAAACTGCTGTTTTAGCATTAGCTATGGGTGCTGGCAAAAGCAATGCCATGACCGAGTCAAACATAACAAAGAGGGCGACTCAAGGTGGAGGGAAATTATAATGACACTAGCCTCAGCAAGACACTGGAAGGTAAGTTTTGGGGGGATCGTGTTTTTTAAAAGCAATTTAAGAGTTAATCAACCAGGGTATTTTGGAAACAAACTTTGAAAATGAAGAAGCTACCTATTCCTTAATAGAATAATTCAGTAACTTAATTTACTGTTTTTAATTAATCAGTATTTTTATTTACTTGTACATTTTATAAAATATCCTCTCCTTTCCCTTCCAAACACTCTTTTCCCACCTCACTTTGCATCCCCTTCTAACAAACCCCTTTGTGCTGTTTGTCCAGGCTTTCTGCATACAGTAACGAACTACCAAATGGGTTCATTGAAGAGGAGGCCCATCGGAGCGGTTGTAGCTACCAACATCAGAACACAGGGAGCTGTTTTTGGCACCCTACTAAAACAGGTTTGTGCTAAGCAAACAGGCACAGCTAGCTACCCACAGACTGTAGATCAGCAATGGGAATACTGCTAGAAAGACATTGAAAGAGCCATTAATGCTATAACATAAACAAGAAAACAAAACAAGGCATGTTCAGAACAGCAAAAATACTTGTCAGAAAGAAGGGAACATTCAGAAACTATATATTCTGCTTTCTATTAACACTATTCAACAATGTCACCAAATCTGCTACTTCAGTTTCCAAGATCTATCAGAAGTTTCTCCATTGACAAGTCTTTCTAGAAACTATCTTGTGATAAAATTCATTACTTTTCCGCTTCTGTCATTACCATATATTGCCATTCTGCCTTACAATGTACACAATAATTTTTTGATCTAGTTAACTAGATAACTAGTTGATCTAAACAGTGAAGAAGCTCATGAGATAATGTAGCAAAAACTTTACAAGAAGTTTAGATACAGGTTCCTCTTTCCCTTCATTTATAATTTCTGAAATTCTAATTAACCACTCACATTTTGGGAATATAATTGTAGTTTTTCAGTCAAACTTTGCTGCCTACAGCTTGTGATTGACATTTTTTTAAAATACAGTTTGGTAAGGATAATCAGTATGCATCCTATTTTTATTGGGAATAAAGGTTAGATTTACTGCAGCTATTTACTGAGCTAACTTTCCTTTCTGAAATTTGGTATTACACATCTCCCCACAAACATGCCTTTGCCTTCTAATTGTGGAGGGTTTTTTTTGTTTGTTTGTTTTTAAAGTAAGAGCCACAGAAAACTAGTTTGCTCATTACATTAGTGCTCCTGGACGCACGTCATCCAGGACAGCATTCATATGCTTCTGCCTATAGGAAACTACATGTCAACTCAACTCACATATCAATATTCATAAACCAACAACAGTAAACTTTGACTATACCAAACCCACAAACCAGTTTTTAACATTCTATCCAAAATGCAGCCCAACAGACAGCAAAGATAATATAAATGCACATATAATGGAATTCCCAAAAGAAAAGTGCACTTAAGTGAGCTGCCTCTTTTGCCCTAGCTCCATGGTAACCTTTGTGCACAGCTCTGCTGTGAGCACATTATGATAACATAATCTGGAAATGAAGAGGACAGCTAAAGAAAAAGTCATCAGAAGAAAAATGGCACTCAGAAGCAGCAGTTCACATTTAAAAACTTGTTTGCCCTAGCTGTTTTGCCACATCTCCTCAAGCAGGGCACTAATTCAAACTAGTTCCTTCCTTTAAYGCTAGTGAATTCAGGCTAAATTGAAGTAACAGGTAGCTATGCTCATCTAATTCCTACCTGCTCCACTGTTCTAGATTTATCAAATGTAATGAGAAGCAGAAAAAAAGGCATTATTTGCTTATTGTGGACACAAAGCCCAGACTTGTTCTCTAACCATACAAGAGAAGGGCTGGTTAACAGAAGCCTCCCAAAACATGACCCTTGTTTTCCCTCAAAGAACGAACTCCAGCTGCTTCAAGACAAATTGTGCATATTCGTTTGAGATCTTTGCTACCAAAAGCTGCTGAAAGACTGAAAACAATCACTATGAATACTTCAGTCTTTGCCTACTGCTTAGAATACTTGATCAATGACAGCACCCAGTGAACTTTTGTGGGGAGGTTTCTTATTTTTAAAAGGCACTGGGCTTGTTAAGACTGTTTAAAACCAAAACTACTGATTCTTGCAGGGAATGTGATTGTATTACCTGAACTCCATGAACTATGCTGAGAGTCTTGTGAATGGTAGACTGGGCAACTGTAATACAACCTTGAAGTTGAAACCAAAAGATAATTTTAAAAAATTATCCATAGCAAGAATTACTTTAGTCTGTAACTTAGTGAAGACAGTCTGGATCCTTTCAAGAGGCTGAACACTGGAAATAGCCCTGCAATGAAAACCTTACAAATAGCCATCACAATTTTTTTTCTGCACACTGAGTAGCATATAGGTCTGTTTTAATATCGTTGACTGTTTTAATATTGGTAATTAATTTGCCTGCTGGCTAGAACTATAAACCTTGCAGAAGGGGAAAAACGGCCATTCTTTACCTCTCAAAGGTTCACAACAGAGAAATAGCACTCGTTTTCTTAAGATCCCTTCCTGAGGCAACGAGATTCACAGCACATCAACTATTTACAAATGAAACAACAGATCTCTGAGATGGTCTCAATGTTATTCTGACATTCTGCAAAATCCTGAGCTAATTCAGAAAAATGAGACGCCATGAGATGAACAAACACAAATTAGTCTCACTTAATGCAGAACTGTAATAGTAGAGGATTTTAATAAAATTATTTTGTAATAGCATGTAGGGCTTATATATCAAATATAAAAAACTGCATAAACATTCTGGGAATGAACATATAGAGTCTATCATAGTGATGTGGTACCTGATCATTTGCATTTAAATTAAAACAAGGGGGGAGAAGAAAACCTCACCCTTTACCCAATTTCATTTCTCTTCATGACCATTAAGAGTTTTAGAGCAACACCCAAAAGCATCTAACTTTCACATTCTCACCAAGGCCTCAATCCTAAATAAAAATGTCATTCATTATTTCATAATTATCAACCAGATGCAAAAAAAAAAAAAAATCCATCTTTTTTTTTTTTGCTAAGATCTACCTAACTATGCAATCAGAGAAATTTTCTGAGTTATTAAAAAAGTAGAAATTTGTCTTCACAAAATTTGCAGCAACTTCACAACAACTTCACAACAACTCTCTGTTCTAGAAATAGACCATTAGCTTTTGAAGTATCATTCATTTTATACATCAAGACAGAAAGGGTGCAAACTTGACCCTGCTGAAGTCAGTTACAAACTTTCATTTGACTTCAAAGTCATCCATTAACTTTTAAAAAAGCTTCTTACCAATTAGTAAACGCCCCTCACTCTCCTAAATCAAGAAATCAACTTAATCATCTGTTTTTTTTTTTAATTGATTATTTTTACTCACTCAGAAGATGTGACTAAGAATTTCTAGAGGCCAGGTACACTTTCATCTGTTTATTAAAAAAAAATACTGGGTCAAGCAAACAAACATAGAACAATTTCCAGCATATAAGTGTCTGTCTTTGATAGTTATAGATTAATTCAAGCCCTGGCATGTCTTCTGTCGCACAAGGTACACATACGAAAGGAAGCATTAACTGCCTCTATTAGTCATTATGTACCACTACTTCTTCTTCCTTCTCCTCTCCATTATGTGTTGTTCTATTTCTTGGTGTTTTCCAGGAAAACATTCATAACATTACAAGCACCTGATCAAGTGTGTGATCAGGCAGAATATGCAAGGGGCAAGGTTAAGAAGATAGATGGAGATACTTTTCTGGATTTACTGATCCTGAAGAATGTGCCAGGAGTATTATGGTTTCTCTTACTGATCAGGAAGAACAAATTGAGTGTGTAAACAGTTATAAGAAGGAAGCTGGTAGTAATATTCTGACTGGGAGACTGGAGCAAGAGAAATATGGCTATATCGTTAGTGATGAAGTTTTGAGAGTTCCTGCCAGTCCGGTTGCTCCATTTTCAATAAAGCTGCCACTTGTTATTCCCATTTTATAAAGAGAAAGTAGATCTTCTAGTGGGACAAGGTAGATGACAAAGCCATGAAGACTTCATACCACGAACCTTCCCACACCTGTACAGAAAAAAAAAAAAAAAAAGCAAGCATCTGAAGAGAGAAAAAGGCAAGAAGAATCTGTAGTTAAGCAAGCAAGCCTTTATTCATACACTAAGCTTCAATCTAGACTCTTCTGCTCATCAAAAATGTATGAATGAAAAAGAACAGTTGGCAAAAATAAATGCAAAATAAAAAAAACTTGTCAAACTTGAACACACTCAAATTTTAATTATGTAAGAACAAAATACCAGGGTTGCTTGCACCAGCTCACAATATTAAGTTTTTAAAGTTCAACTCCAACAAGCTTTTTTTTAACCATACTAATGTCATTGTTAGAACTTAACTGTTTCGGGGGGGGGGGGTGTTTTGTTTTTGTTAGTTTTTTTTTTTTTTAATAGCTGTTGATACACTGAAAACTACCAACTCACCTCCATGACTGATACATTTTTGGAATGCCATCTTCACATAGCTGGCATAAAAGGCAAATACCTCCCCCCCTCCATGCAAAAGATTGGGGGGAAAAATGAATCTGAACAAAGCCATCATCCTGCAGCAAACAGAAGACTAGAAAAGGGTTTGAATCAGCTCCAATCTATTAAAGATGCCTGCTTGGTTAAATTCCCAAAGGAAAACTGAGCTTGGAGACCAAGACACCAGTTATGATTCA
Source organism: Apteryx rowi (assembly GCF_003343035.1). NCBI lineage: Eukaryota > Metazoa > Chordata > Aves > Apterygiformes > Apterygidae > Apteryx > Apteryx rowi. The sequence continues at coordinate 1,658,022 of NW_020448097.1, read as the reverse complement.
GTTTGTTTCATCTTGTTCTGTTAGCGCTCTTCCTTCTGCATGCAAGTACAGATTCAAAAATAAATTCAGCTTGTCCTGAATACATAAACTAAATTCACTTCTCAGGATTAAAACGCAGGATTTATGAGCTTCTCTAACAGCTGTAGCCAACTTAGAAAGAGTGGGTGCCTAGCAGGATGCTTCTGCGACTACAGTGACAAAAAAGCAGACCCATTATCAGAGTGCTGAGCACACACGCAGCTCCCCTGAGTCATAACAGAAGGACAGGAAAGACAATTTTGCTTCCATTTTAGTCTTCTTCCTCTGTGATAAGAACCTTAAGAAATATGTGTATTGTGGGTGTGACAGTTCATACGCACTTTTTGGTTGCCCTTATGCACGCTGGGCATTCTTCACCATACCTGCAGCAACACTTGACTAAAAAGAGCCACTGTTCAAAGGATAATGCTCACAAACAACAAGCTGGTAAATTCAAAGCCTTAGCAGTTTCATTTGGCACAAGACACACATTCACTTCAAATGGAAGAGCCCAACTCTGTAGGGGAAGGAAAGCACGTGTCTGATTACTGAGATTCCTTTAGACAAAGGGGGCCTTTTTTTTGTTTGTTTGTTTGGTTAAAAGATAAAAGAATGCTTATTTGACAATTAAATATCTTCCCATGGAGGAAGCTAACGCTTTCCAACCTGATATAGTATTTAAAGTGTTCCTATTGGAAGATGCTTCTTCCATTTTAATTTTTCCTTCTCTCAGAAAACTACTCCCCAGTAATATCCTACACTCATTTGTCATACTGCTTACTATTTAGTCCCATATTTTCTTTGACAATCTGCCATGGACTTTAAATCTCCAGGCTATAAAATAACATTACTGGCATAGTTTTTTCATCTTTAATAATTACCAGAAAAGCTACTATTTTCAAAGAGTTCCATATTAAGCGTCACTTTGTGACTCAACCCCACATTTGTGTCTGAAGCTTCATGATTAGAAGAAAAAAAAAAAAAAGATTGAGCATTAAAGTCATCCCTCTTTACCACAAAAAGAAATGAGCATATCCAGGCAAAATCTTGAGCAAAGGGAATTCTTGTCCAAGAAAAGTATAATATATTATCTTTAAGAAAACATATTAGAAGCCCTAAACAGCTGCTGAATTGGAGAAGTGCTCTAGGGTTTGAGCTAAGCAGATCTGTGGAAAGAAAGGGGCTCTCAAGTTCTGCTGTCAGGCTCACTAGCAGCATACTCTCAAAAACCACTCTGCTACTTGCTCCTCAGTCTCTTGATCTTCAGTTCAGCCCAGGTTCCCATCTGTAATGGTAGTAATCACTAATTCTGCATCAGCAATATTATAATACCATGCTATCATCAGACAAAGCAACAGATTTAGAAAACTTGGCCACTTAAATAAAATCATCTGCGCCTTCATAACTGGATCAGCCAGCAAGTCTTTCATACATGCACATGCAAAGCATACTAGTGATTTAAAAGTGCTGTCCCCTAAAAAAAAAGGAGTGAAATTCTTTTAATCTTACCAGCTTTCTCCCCCCTACCAGCCCAGTTTGGTTTTCATTGTTCTATAAACTCCTCTCATTCACTTTCTAAAAATCATATGATCCTCTCTGTCCAAAAAAGCAGAAAAGCAAAAGGTGAATATACAGTATTTGTAAATACCAAATGAATGCTGAAACTAAATTCTGTGGTTATTCTAATACAGATCAAAATAACCACAATGACTACTCTCCCTTGTAATTTTCAAACATATCATTATATACAGATTGCTGGTTCACTATCTGGAGTGAAGGGAAAAAAAACATTTTTTCTTTAAAAAGACATACCACAGATTTGGAACAAACAGAAAAATATGAGGTGGAGAACCCCACAATTTTTTTAGTGGTAAATTAGTACAAGAAAACACCGTACACCCTAGAGAACAGAAAAAAATACTCTAAGCTAGTAAAATATTTATCAGTTTTCTACCATTTGATCTTGATGCATTTTCCAGGCGGGCAGAGCCATTTTACTTAAATAATGCCAATCCATCTTCTACAAAATTAATCTTGCAAAGAATGCCTTCAAAAGTTCTCAATAAAGGACAAAAAGAAGTCACTCAATTACTGTTGCGACAACAAGTATTTTACTTGTTTGCTTTTCAACAAAATGACAAATGATTCCTGAATTAATACAAATAAATTAATGGGATATTTCTTATATGAGAACTTTGAATGCTTTGAGTTCTTCTGAGAATTGGTTTCACTTCCCAACTCAGACATTGAAAAAATCAAGAAGCCAGTATTTTGGTTTTCTCTTGGACTACGGAAACAAAAGAACTGTTAGTGATTTATTAAATCTTCTATTCTGCAGAAAGTCCATTTTAGTCTACATGATATTTATTCTACATCACATAATCTGTGGTTTTGGTTTGTTTTAATAAACAGCAATTTAATTTTTAAATCAGATTCAACATCGGTTAATATATCAGAAACTTCTCCCTCCTAAGAAACTTTGCCTTTGATATTTTAATAATCTTTCAAACCAATGTAATCCCCAGCCATGCAAACACAGGCTGCTTCTTGAATAAATTCACATTAGTATGCAAGCACATGTACAGGAAATATATTTAAAGAGACAACTCAAAGACCTATCATAATTGTTTTTTTCTCCAGAAAAGTCACTAGGAGTGATTAAACCACCTGGTGGGCAAACAGTGGACAATTTTTTTTTTTTATCTAAAGTCTCTCAATCGACCTCAAATCAACTTGCTCCAAAACAAAACTCAAAACCCAGAACTCCAAACTGAACCCTGTACAAATACCTCACTGCATGAAATTCAGGAGCGATCCTTCTTAATCTGAAGACATTACTACTAATCCATTAAGCATTAAAGGCTATTCCAAGGAATTTACCCTAGATTTGCAGATTTCAGAGAAAACATTGAATATACTTACAATAAATACACCTAAATATTTTCAATATTAACACTTTATAGCCTTTGATTATGCTGTCTGTTACAAGGGTAACTGGACACTGCCCACATGTTAAAACAAAAAACAAAACAAAACACCCATAACCACCACACACACACACATCTCCTTTCCCACCATTCATGGTTAGAAAGGGTCTGTTAAACACAGAAACTTGAACAAATCCATTAAGTGAAATCCAAGTCAGGAAGATTGCTTTCTAAAGAAGTGCAGACTGCATTAAGACCTATGGCTAATCTAACTAGCAGAAGTTAAATAAAAAAAAAAAATCCACATTCCTAAGAAAACAAAAACCTCAAATCTCTATCTCAATCAATGTGAGCTTCCTTTACCAGAGGCTGAAAACTTTGGCTCTGCTGGAATACAGCATCCACAGGATGCCATGGAAGCAGCAGCAATGGATCAACTAGGAAGGGCAATCCTAGGGAGGACTTTGAATATCTAGCTGAAAACCTTGAAATGAACTTTGCATTCAGTGCAAACCTACTGCAGAGAAAGTACAGCAATGGAGCAATCAACTTGTGGTGCTACAAGAGATGAACTCATTTCGAGGTACCTGGAACACTCTTAAGCGGAGGAGCTTCATCTTGATATGTAAGTCAAGGCAAATGTATTTGGAAGACATATTAAGGTGGCCAGGTCTGTTCCCTGAAAGTGTAGGCACAACATGTCATTGAAGTAAAAATACAAAAAAAAAAAAAAGACATCAGATTGAACTTATGATCTCATCCAAAAGCAACAAAAATCAGCCTGACAAAGAGTCAGGCAAAACAGTGAAGACCAGAATATGACATTGTGAACAAGATCATATTCTTATCTTCACTGCTCCTAGCTGCATCAGTGTATTATTGAAAAGTTCACCTGTATGAAAGAAAAGCAGACTGGGAGCAACACTTACTCATCCTTATACTATGTGGTTTCTCTAAGCACAAAATTTAAATTCTATTGAAATTATACCAAAAGTGTGGGGGGGATCTACCTTTGAATATTTGTACTTAAAAATCTGTTTTAAAAATAATAAGATCAAGTGGTTGCTGTTTTAAAACTTAACTGGAATGTCAACTTTCTGGAATAGACCTTCTGGTTTAGAAGTGAGCAAGCTCTCCTTGGGCTCCAAACTGAGAGGGTGCAAGTCAGCCCTAGGTTGGAAGACGTATACTAGTACTAGCGTGTTACAACGCAGGGGGTGGTTCTCCTAAGAGGAGACAAGTAAAAGACTACATCCAGTACAGGTGAAGGAAACTGAATTACTAGTAACATAATTATAAAGGTTGACAGTCTGCCATCCCGTATATTTATCCAAGGATAGAGGTGGATCATGGCAAGGCCACGTACCCCCCTTCACACACACTATGAATTTAAGCAACGGCAGGGGAGGGAGATTTGCCATTTCTAARCTTGATAACTCTAATTCTGTACTAACACAGATGAGAGTTTTGATTACTGGAAAAAATTATAAGAAATTGGTGATCCAAGTTTAGATTTATAATCTGCATTTAATTTCTAAAACTTAATGGACTAAAAAAACACCTATTATGAAAACTGATTGCAAAGACTTTTAATCACTTGATGTTCATTTTTCCTCCCCTGTTTCTTTCAACTGCTAGATCCAATTCTCAGGGCTTGTCTTTAACCAGATCTTAAGTGCTTTGATAAAAATAAAATAAAGTAAAAACTTTTTTCCCCTCTGGGTTTTGCTATGAAATAGTTATAAGAATGTCATATTTGCAACCATCCTATGGTACTCGTTCTTTGCCTAAACAGAACTGCTGTGGGAAATAGGAGTCTGAAGTAAATGAAAGTCTCACCATATGACTCAGGAAAAAAAAAACTCCAAAAATATTAGGAGGCAGTTTGCTTCATCTCTGGAAACAGGATGCGGCAATAATTTTTGACTAATAAACAAAATTGTTTTGATGCCAGCCTCTATTAGAACACACACACACACACACACACACACACGTAAAAGTAATAAATTTTCAAGGCCTTGTAACTCAAAGATCTTGTGCCCATCAGTTTCTATTTAATGGTTAAAAGAATAAGATGACTTTTGAAAAAGTCTCACATAACATGGAAACTATCTCCATGTTTGTGTGTGTGAATGTTCAGACAAACTTTCCAAACACAAACGCAACCTGTACCTATTCTCTACCCCCCTCCCCACCATCATTATCCTTGCAAAATATACATATCTAACCAAGTGGGTTTAACTAGTTTTTTTGTCAAGGAGTTGAGTGTTTAAAAAAGCACAATGCAAGAATGTCACAGCACTAGTCAACATTATTATTCTGGCAAAAAAGCTCTGAACTAAATCCAGGAATTTTCTACTGAAAGGCATGAGCTAGTTCATAGAAAAGAAGTGAAAGACACTAGTATTTACAAGTTAGCCACTATATTTAATGTAAAGTGAAGAATCATTGGGACTTTTGACATCCAAACTCAAAGACTAAGTACCAATGGAAAGAATATTTAAATGTAGTTAGGAAATGACAGGGCTTGCTCCCAAGTAGACTGCTTCATGAGTGTTAATAAAACCTCCCTCTGACATACTGATGGCTTACATCTGAAGTGCCAATGGCAGCAGAAGCATGTCTGGATATGTAAGTGACCCAAAAGAGGGACTTGAAAAACAGGTCTTGAAGAAAGGGAGCTGCATCTAAACAGTAAACAGTGTTGGCAGGCCTACCAAAGGACTGGCAAAAGCAGCTTATAATCCTGATTTTCCATCCTACATGCCTTTCTCAATCCTTCCTTCCTTCCTTCCAAGTTTAATTGGGGGGAGATGAAATAGGGAACACAATGCCTGTGGCAAACAGCAAGAAGTGTGGGTGAAGGCAGGAGGGGAGAGGAAGCTGTTGTATGGAAGAGGACAGTGAAAGGCTGGCTTATGGGGAAGTTCTTGCATGAAAGAAAAGATGGGAAAAATACAAGATGATGCTTTAGGCACAAGCACTGAGTTCATCTTAAAGAAGTTACAAGATCCGAGATTTACATGATTAGCTTACAAGAAATATGAACTTACATGGCCCACAAGTCACTATCTGCATAACTGCCTTTTCTGTTTCTAGTATATTTAGTTACTTCTTGTATGAAGAGTCAGAAAACTTTAAGGGAAATGTGTAAGTAGTATTTTTATCAGCTGCAAAGGGATTTGGACACAGAAGTCTATCCCAGCAAATAGCTGTTAGGCAGCTGTAAAAGGAAAGGAAAGTCACAAAACCAAGGAAATAAGGGTTGGCAAAAGCATTGGGCACACCATGCAAGCAAACAGTTGTCTTTCGGAGGACAGAAAAGAACTTCCCCAAGTTCACTTATACATAGTGAAGGATGCTGCTAGTGAACTTCCTTGGTAAAGGACTCTTGCAGTTGAAATCAGGAAGATGAAACAGCTGGCTCTTGTTTACAGTAAACAGCAAGCTGTACAGAACCATATACATATAATGATTATAAAACAGGCCTAAACATTGAAAATTAAGTTTAAGAAATTAAATCTGAATAGTAGCATATAGCTATAGTCCAGAATCTATTACAGACAGTAAATCATGAAGCATTAGCATATTGACCCCATAGCTAATGCACAGAACCAAAAAAGGCACTGCCCAACAAGTGGGAAAACATGTAAGATTGTATTTTTAACCATACTACATTATTTCTTTCCATTCCTTTTCTCCATTTCTAATGTTGGAAGAGTAATCTCTAGTTTTCTCTGTTACCCAGGCACAGTGAGGGATATGATATCTACTCAGACAAAAAAAGTCTGAAATAATTCTTGTGAAGTTCTTTGGATTGCACTAAAGAACTCACTCTTTTCTAACAGTACCACTTTCTTTGTTGCTAAGATTGCATACTAAACTGATTTAAAGGCAGGTTTAATACTAATGGACTTTAAGCCTCTTTTGGTGCTAATTACTCATTTTCTATTCTCCCCTACTCATATTTTAAAAAGAAAAAAAGTCTAATTTCCAGGTGAGTATACCATTGTAGGTTATTTCTTCCTACTAGCACCAAGAAATGTTGTGATTTTTCAGTTCAAAATACAGAGCTGAATACCTACTGCTAGATAGAAAATATATAGGGGACATTTCCAACCCCAAACAAATAGCACCGAAAACCAATTTAATTAGGTAAGAGTCTCCATCCTAAGGTGGAATTTCAAACATGGGATGTTAAATGCATTTCATTCTCTATTTGCATCCATGTTTATAATTGATCAAAATGCTTAGTAGTTTAGAATAACCCCATTTTTCTCTGCTCACATGCTTGAATTTTTTAAAAAGGCAAAATACACTCCAGACAATTTGCACTACAGCATTTTGCAAAGTATTGGAGCTAAAATACTTTTCCACGGGAAGGTATTTACTAGACTGCAGTAATTCTCTTAGTACTTTTAAAGCTTGAAACACACCTTCTGTTGAATGCTATGAGTCAGCTTTAATGACACTGTTATGTTCTATAGCTCTGTAGCTTATGCAAGAGAATTCATTTGCATTAAGCACCCAACTTTAGAAGCCGCCTTCTCTTCTCCATTGTTCATACTGAATAATAGTAAAAAATAGGCTATATCCCCTGTGTGCTCTCTTATTGTTTTATAAGAATAAGTCTGATTAGCTGCCTGTGACATAGAATGTATATAAAATTTTTGGTATAATCGTCTTATGGACACATACTATTCTCCTACATTTTTATATAATTCTTGCAGAAAGCCAGTATGCAGAAAAATATAAAGAGCAAAGATAGGTTTTCATATTTAGTTAAATTGCAGAATTTCAGTCAAGTGATATCTGATCAGCGTTGTTGCTCTTCCTTCCCCTGCACATGAAAGAATTTACAATACCTTAAAAGGACTTAAGTTAGAAGAAAATTAACTTTACAGAAAATGAGGATGAAATACTACAACATGCCAATGCATGGACCAGGCCAGGGTGGGGGGAGGGGAAGGACAGTGCATCTACTGGTACTGGAAACAAGCTTTTAAGAACCTCTTCCTTATTGTTCATAGCTTCTATTCTTGGTGTGAACTTGGCATGAATTTTTTGATAGGGGGACTAAAAATTATCAAGTCTTTTTCTGAAGGATGCAGCAAAACAAACATTCTCCTAAGCTTATAGATTAACTTTTGAAGACTGTTACTGTTCCCATTGGGGCAGCATGCAATGGATTTGACTTTGTCAAGGCATTCAGCAAGAAAAAGGTAGAACGGGACATCTCTTGTCATCATAGGTCTTTTACTTCAAACAGTGGTCCAATCTAAATATAGCATTCTTCCATTTCCTTTGTCCCCTCACTTAACTCAAAAATCACTAGACCTACCTGTAACAGTAAGTTATATTTATGTGGCATTTTTTCCTGTTGAAAACTTGATTTTATTTAGCTCAGCTTGACAAAGTGAGGGTTTGGCCAATTTGCTCCTGGAATTACGATGACTGGCAGGTGTCATAACTGGTTCTCATACAAACCAATGGTCAAATCTCCTCATATATACATTCACACATAGGTACACAGACATATAAATTTAACGTATTATTTTTATCTATATATACACACACACACGCACACAAAAATACATGTGCATGCACCTATATGTAATGAAAGGGGACCAATTCCTCCCTCCAGCAAATTAATTTTCCTAGAACTTCAATTAGATGACCACTTATTTTCTTTTCCTTACTGAAAATTAATGGAAATCAATTACCTCTTCTACTGTCCTCACCTTCCAAAAATAAAGCATACATAAACCAAGTCTCCTCCAAATCAAGACTCATTGCCTTCTTAGCACTCTTCAACCAGATTCCAAATTGCTCAAGCCAGAAAAAGATCATTCATTTCACATTTTCAATGTAAGCTCACAAGTTGAGCCCACAAGGATGAAAGGGAAGGATCTGATGGACATCTTGCTCCATGGTTTGTACACCTGCTATAAAAGGTAATAAATGATACTTTTCCAGTGGAGAAAGAACACAGAAGAAATAAAAGAAAAACAAAAACCCTTACAACTGAGGATTTGGAGGACTGGTACAGACAACTGCTTTCTGAGAGCTGTAGGTACAGAACACTTGTAAAAAGTAACAACACTTTGCACTGAAACACTGTATATTTAGAAACCTGCAAAGATTGCAGGTCATGAAGTAGCAAAGAAGCTGCGTCTGCATGAGGGCAGAAGAGATAGGTGGTCACACCACTAACTACTACAACCTGAGTAGCAGGTAGGAGATTTGCCCAACATATTGGAGAAAAATATTCATTTTAATGAAAACAATTGCAAGAAAAAGTCAAATGCCCCCAACACTAAAAGATGCCACTTCTCAAAAGTGGTAGTGTGGCATTGTAACCTGCTTTCACATCTCAGGGCAAAACTTACATTTCAATTAATGTGCAAGTGAAAACTTGACTGCAATAACAGTGTCTTTTCAGACATATAAATCCCAATACCATTCTTGTCCTTTTTGGGGCGGGAGGGGGAGGTATCAGCTCTTTTCCTTCACTTATGTAAAAGCAAGTTTACTCTTCTTCCCTTATAAGAACTTCTCTTCAGAGTACTTGAATCTGCTCCAATGAAACAAGCTCTCAAATCACTTCAGAAATATATTACAGCTCTTAAAGTTCAACTAATTGGGGGGAAAAAATCCATTAGCACACTTTCCGACTATTCCGGACTTGTCTCTTGGCCAACTGAGAGCTTAAACAAAATAACTTCCTACCCTTAGCTCCAATGGTGAGGACGTGCAACAACCTTACTTCTAACTCAGCCTATAAACAAGCAGCAGCTAAGCAACACTAAAAATAGAACATAAAACATGGTTAGTTTTATGCATTCCGAAAGATTCCCTAGCATACATTAACACATACGCACATCACTCAAACGGGAAAAGGTTAGTGAAAATATTTAATCCAAGATTCAGATACTCATACTGCAAACAAAAGTAACTATCATAAGTCTATGATAAGATTTTGGAAAAGCCAAGTTTCTAATATGACTGAGGAAGATAGCCTAAAAACAATGCCTAAAAAACTTTAGGAAGTAAAAAAGTCAACAAACAAATTCTGAACTTAGCCTAACTTTCATGACTTAAGGAGTCAGACTCATCACTTTTTAATGCATGGTGCTATTAGAAACAGTTTGCCTCCTATCTTTCACAGAAAAAACAGGAAACAGCGCCTCCCCAGRCACACATATGCACAGGCCAGCCCTCCTCAAATCTGTTTGTAAATTGGTCTTTACTTCCTCAGCAAACACTTTACCGAACATTAAAAAAAAAAAAGTATCTAATCCTGTCTCGAATATCCAATTAAACCAATAAACTACTAAGCCACCACCCTTCCAAAGTTCAAGAATTCGAGAGACAAAACAGTTTAAGTAGTAATAACAGAGGTACTGTCACATGCACATTAGACAAATATTCACACACAAACCAAGAGCTAATTTAGTTGATGGCCTTTGAGCAGTTTTTTTGCCCAGTTTAGATTTATCCAGGTTAGTTTATTTGCAGTATTATGTAAACTGTTCAGACACAGAATGTGTCCGTTTGAATTTGGAAAGGAAAACATGCTTTTAACACGTAAAGCCTAATTAGTTAAAATAAGTTTTGTGATGGCAGATTTAAGCCAACCTTAAACTAACCTACCTTTTTCCCCAGTAACTTTTTTATAATATTTAAAGTTCTCAAGAATATTTTAAAGAAAATCTACTGCTACTAGAGGTCAAATCCATCTAGTCTGAAAACACTCTCTTTACAGTAAGATTATGTAAACTACACTGGAGAAGCCTAGAAAACCAAACCACTACAGTAGTAAGCATCAGCTGTTGGTGTGTGCCAGTTCGTTCACAGGTGCAGAACTACAGCACTTACTATCCTCACTAGCAACCTACTCCTGTCAGTAGGTAGGACCCCACCACACACCAATACGATAGCACTGATCTCTAAACACTGTTTCTCCTTACTCACAAAGGTTCAAATACCAATGAATAAAATCCCTTAAGAGACTACAGTTTTTCTTTTAGACCTAACCCAAATAAGTTACTGAGGTGATGCATATTTTTCATCCTCCCCCCCACCTCCTCCCCCTCCACCCCAAAAAAAACTTTTCATGAAGAGTCTTAAACAAATCACCTCTCTTCACATACATCAACAAGAAACCACAGAGAACTAAGGAACCATACACAGCCACATCACTAGAGTCCTAATGACCATTAACTCTCACACAGAAATGAAGCCACAACCTTGGCAAGCCTTCAGGTAACACCAACCTATCAACTTTTTTTACATGGTAAACCAAGACAACAGGAAATACTAGTGCAAAGCTCTAGTCCTCTCCACCGCCTTCTTCACTAAACACTCAGAGTTGCAGCATCCTACACTCCATCCTAGAATCCTGCTTCTCAAAAAGATTTGTTGAAATGTGGCAAACCATCTTCAAAAACCTAGTTCAGTGGAGCCAGACAATCTCAATATTCCCCCAAAGAAGACATCTTGTAAATGAGATGTCTTCCTTGTTTATGAAACAGGGGTTTGGGGTGGTGTGGGCCTTTTTTAATTATTAAAAGGAAAAAAAAAACAGTTCTGAGACACTGTTCTAGAAAAGTAGTCTTTATTCAGTCAGTTTAATATTAGCATGACCCTTTTTAGATAATGGGCTTTAAGTACCACCTTTGTCCTACAGACGTGCTCCACACCTTAGTGTAGAGACTGTCTGCTCTCATCCATGTCAAGGAGGAGAGCAGACAAAATAACTGTACAAAGATTTTGTAACATCCTAAGAGATACTGTACAATCTGATCATGTCACTAGGGCACAACCAATAACAAGATGCATTGCAGTAGGCTGAGTTGCTTTAAGATAGGAATGCATGTTTCTCCCATGTATATACAAAAAAGGGAAAAACAGCAGTGAGAGCACACCAAAGTGCCAATCTGCAAGCGACCTCTTCACTGTAAGTATGATTAAAGCAGGTATATATGCTTGTGCATGTAACCACAATACAGAACTTCAACAGCCAGCCTGGTCTGAAATCACTAGCAACTCAGAATAGGAGTATTATATGTGGAAGGAGTGCATCAACATTTGTTAAAAGCTTGGCTTGCAGTGCACATACACCTACACTGAACTTCCCTTTCAACAACTAACTTAGAGGAGTATGCTTTTTAACACTCACAGGTTATTTGGCATCAGTATGCAAGCCAACTACACCCAAATGTACTACCTTAATTCAAAATTATCACCTTCATACCATCTAATTTAATTCACAGTAGAAGCTCTCACCAATTTACTAGCCAGCTTCTAAACTGCTCTAATTGAACCCTTAAATCCCAGCTTCCATATAAAAAACCCTTGATACCACATAAGCTGTCAAACAGCAGATGCAAAGATGCAAGATTCTCTAGATATATCAACCAAACATTAGCATCTAGAAACACACCACTTGCCTTATATATAGTATATGTAGTTGCAAAGAATTGGAGTAACAGGACAGAAGAAAGAAAGAAAAGCCATTGTCTTTTTCTACTTAGCCAAGTAAAAAGAAGCCATTGTCTTCAAGAATGCCTGGGTGACATACCAGGAACCACAACCAGCCTGAAGAAAACTTGGTTTCCACAGAAGAGCAACAGAGCTTGGAAGACCAAGGTGCACCATATCAGAATCACAGAATAATTCTAGTTGGAAGAGATCAGCTGATCTTCTCAGGTCCACTCTTGCTCAAAGCAGGACTAAGATGTTCAATCAGGTTGCTCAGGACTTTGTCCAAAATCCCTGTTAGGATTGCAACGAGCACTTCCAATAGGACAAGCTGGAATAACACCACAACAGCAGAAATGCTTTGGCTGTCTTTAAGGCAAAAGAAGAATCCTATAGCAAGTTTAAAGTGGTAAGTCAGTAACAGGGCAGGGGCAGCAAAACACATTAACATATTTAAGAGTGCAAGGATGAGCAGAAAAATTATTCAACAGTACCAAGTGAGCTTCTGTACCAAACGCTCCAGTATCCACACATTTACATTAACGAAAACCTCATTCAACTGCTCAAAGTTTGGGGTTTTTTTTAAACTGTTGGAACCATCTCCCAGTATCGTATCAAACTATTCTAATATGCCTATGCTAATATAAGTCTAAGAAATGATAAGTTTCACTCCATCTCCTCCTTCCTTCTTTTAAATGCTTCTTTAAGGACTCCCAACTACTCTTGGGAAAAATCTCTGAAGAAAATCAAGTTTTCCTTCTCTATAGTAAACTAAAAGGGAATTTCTTCTATGCTCTTTGGTGTCATTCTAATTACCTAGCTTCCTTTTTGCACTCAGGTAAGACTTCACTGTTACACTGCAAACCTTTACAAACCTGCAAATCAGGATGCAGGAAGGAAAAGGTGCTTGTCAGTCCCAAACATTACCATTTTAAAAAGCCCTGCACTTACTTGGTTTCTCCTGTTTAAATGAATTCAGTACATAACAAATGTTACAGAAGGAGAAACTAGGGCCCAGACAAGTTGAATAATCTGATATGATTAAATGACATTAGTGGCATATCTGAGAAAATACCCCACATTGCTAGGAAGTTTTCTGCAGTATTAATCAGCTTAATCCCTCTGAATAAGCAATAATACAAATGGACCACTGGAAAATCTGCAATCAAGATTTTATAAAGTAAGCATCTCCAAGCACAAGAAAAAATTATGTTTTCTATTTGTACTTTCAGATTGTTCACTCCAAAAAAAGTTAAGGAAATAATATATTTGTTTGTTTGAACGAACTTCTAAAAATTGTGCTCCAAAAGAACTTCATCAGTAGCCAGAAAAAAGACTGTGAAGAGTGAGTGAATACAGCCAACTAAATTAAATTGGTACAATAAGCAAAAGGAGTTGATAAAGTTCTTTTTCAAGAGAACAGATGATTATTTTGCAAGACATACGGTATTTCAGACAGTAGTCATACAATAACACTACAGATTTTATTTTTCTTGAGACCAGCACAGAATTTTATACTGAGCTGCTGTGCCGATATTAGTTTTGTATAACTTAACATTGTATTTGCTATTACAAAAAGTGTATGACGGTATTTTTCAAATCATTAGCAAACTGTTAGTGGAAAGACGTATGCAGCACATCAGTACAAAGGGGCAAGGGGGAAGTCTTAGGCAAAAAAAGCAATATTGAATTCAAATGAAGGAGGAGGAAAATGCCTTAGGCAAACACATGCTCTGTTTTTTAAGTATCTGTTATCTTTTCAAATCTCCCAAAAATCTCATCATACATGAAATTACAGCAACAAAAGAAAAAGAAAAAAAAGAAAAAGAAAAAACAGCTTTGGATTGCTGTAATGACTGTCAGGCCAGTACAGCACAGGCAAAAAAGGGGCATAAAATAAGATCTGCAACAGATTCCATCTGGACTTTAGCATATACTTGTTCACTGCATCTTAGGACAAGATGCTCCAAGATCTTTGGATTTCTAATATTCCTACATTTTGTGATGAACAAACATATGAAAGAACATATCCCCTACTGATTATTTTTTCAATTCTAATCTACACATATGATGTCTCATTTCAAGGATATTTCAAAGTTTATTTACTAGTAATTCTCAGTTAATGTAGGTACATCAGGTGAGGCCGTTTAAGTCTTCTCTCAGTAAGTTTGGTATAATTTATTCTCATGTCTTCACTTCGGTATTTCCCTTCCTCTTTCCCTAATGCATTTTCCAATTAAATAACATTAGGGCTCTATTATATGAAAAATTCTACATATCAAAAATAACCTGTAGGACTACAGTATCTGTCTCTCTTAAAAACAACAACAACAAAAAAAAACCCCAGCACACCTAAAAGCCCTCATCCTGACTCCCATAACTTACAAAAAGTTATAAAGCCGTCACACAGAAAATTTACTTTATTTCGAAAAAGCAGCACTTGCAGGGATGAGAGAGACTGCTCAGAGGGAAGCTAGCAGAAGCTGTCTTAGTCCTCATCATGAAAAACAGTCTCTACCATGCAAGGGCCAGCATGTGTTTTAAAGTCAAACATTCTAACATTTTTTATAGTGTTTGAGCAGAGATTTGTTTTTTCCTTAGATAAGTGTTATAGAAGCCTGCATTGTACATTATTCAAAAAAAAAAAAAAAAAAAAAAAAAAAAAAGCCTGAAGTTGTCTATAGAAGGTCATAGGACTGAAAACCAAAACTAGTAAAAATAAAAGACTATCCACAAATTTTAAGAAGACCACAGGAGACTGTATAAAGCACAATCAGATACTCAAATCAAGCTACTACTGATCCACATCAAATTGTCAGCAAATGCAAGTACCTCTAGCTGATTGTCATTCCCTGCTTCTACCACCACTACAGCCTGGAGCTTGAACCTCTGTTCTTCTGGCTTAAGTTTTCATGCTAATTTACTACTATAAAATGATCTTTTTTTTTTCTTTAGGAAGAAAGAAATCCTGGCACATTAATTAGGCTTTCTTTTTTAAAACTTGGATACAAAAAGTATCAAATGTACCAGCAGTGCCAGAAACCTAGGCACTAAGCCTACTTTCTTTTTTTTAATTCCAGATAATTTTGCACAATGAAGCTAGAGGGCAATTTATTTATTTATTTATTGAAGGTCTGCTCTCCCTCTAGACCACCAGTACAGCAGGCTTAAGGGGACGTTCAGGAGTATCTTTACCATCTGAGTCCCACGGTGCTGAATTAGTTTTCTTTCCCACAATGGCTCTCCAAAGAACAGTCCAAAGCTTTCACAGAATTTTGCCACTATTTTCTCTTGACAGATTACAACCCCACCCTTGGGTCACTAAAGGCAATTCACAGATCAACATACCTAGAAAATATGGATTCTCACATGCACGCTGGGTTAATATTTAACATTTCAACACTACAAATTCATTTGTCAAGATTGTCTTGTACCTCTGTATCTAATGAAAGAGACTCAAAGTTTCTTCATGCTACTAATCTGTTAATGTTACAGCAAATTACAATGGTAAAAAATCATATTTCTTAGCTGAAAAAAAGAACTTCTGAAGTTTTGTGTTCCAATGCAACACTGATTAGCTTTAACAGTTTTTATTTGAGAAAATCGTAAGTACTTTTAAAAAAGCAATAAATACACTTAGTTTTAACAACTACAAACTTTTTTGCCATGTTACATAGCAATCTGGGTATAACATTACCCCATACTGTTTAATTAAATGCCTACAGATACTAAATATAGATCAAGTTACAGCGATGAAGGAACTAGAGCAAACAGAAGAGATACCATAATGATTAATCTGCATCCCCAGAAATCTGTACAAGAATACATGTTTGCAAGGTGACTGTTGTGAAGATGCAGTATCCACTCCTCCCCTCCTAGACTAAGGGGTCACATCACTCGAGTACATGAGGTTTTATACAGTTAGGCTAAAATAAACATTTAAGACTTGTCTCAGGATATAAATATACTGAAGCATTGTAAATCATTAACAGAAAATACATACACTTTCTTTTCTTAAAAAAAAAAAGACAAAAAAACCCTACAGCATTCAAAAAAGTGGAAGTCTACCTTTTCTGCATCCATGATGAGTTTATTTAAACTTAAAAAGACTGTTTTGGAACCCCCACAMAGACTTATATAAAAATATACCATAAACAAACAAACTATTAAAGAAGAGCCAGTCTCATGTAGAGGTAATCTGCAAAACCATCTAAGAAAATTAGATTATCTTTCCCCATTCCACTAATCAACCATCTCCTCTAAAAAATAAAGATAGTCAGCACAAATAAACCAGTTATATGGTCAGAAAGTTTCCAGAATTAAATTCAAGAAGCTCTAGCATACCACAAACAAATAAACAAATTTCATTATTTCAAACTGAATGTATTGAAAACTTCAGAAAACAAATGTTACATAAAAAAAATTCTTTGTGTCAGTCTTCCCCAGGTTCCCATCTTGATAGCTTGAACAGGTTTTCCAAGGATGTTGAACATTCATGGCTGCAACTTATTTCAGTAAGAGCTGTGCTATGAAAAACTAAGACATCTGTATTAAGGTACCCAATACTAATACACGTTTTCACCTTAACAGCTTTTGTGCCCCTACTCTTGTCTGGTGAAATGAGAGCACCAGCTCCTTCCGAGTATGATACAAAATCAGAGAATTGTGTCAAGTGCTCAGACTATCTAGTGATCAAAATACTCAGGGCCCATGAGAAAGTGAACACTTTGCTTTCCTACCAGCGTTGGAGTACCATAAACACCCAAACTGAAGAAGAACTAAAAAAAAAGTGTTAGACTGTGTAGAGTGAACAAAGCAGAAAATGTGCAGGAAAACAGGATGTGATCACACCATTACTGAAAAGCAAGCATACAAAACAACAAATTAAGAAATAAGAGGTACCTTAATTTTGTCATTTCTTAACTGAATACATGATTTGCCACTCTGACAACGTCTGCAACAATTTGTGTGTATGCACACACATGCATCTCTGTAGGTTCTCCAGATTGTGCGCTCAATCTGAAGAGCAGATTAAATCATTTTGAGTGATGTCTGTAGGTAGTTCAACAGCTAATCAAAACCTCTTATTGTGCTAGACATATCTTTGCCATTCAAGCAGTCATTTCTTCTCCACTGAAAAGTGAGCTTTCACAAGTAACAGCACTAGAAAGGGATGAGAGACATACTTTATCACTGGACTTCACAGCAGACAAACAGAGAGACTCTGAACAGACTCCCTTCCAAAATCTGTCATTTCAACCAGTTTAGATTATCACCTTTTTCTACCAGTTTGTTCTCTTCTACTCTGTCTTCAATAACCTGTCTCCACTTTGTCCTCATAYATCATCTTCTCCTTGCCTTCCTCACACAGTCATCCCACGCTTTGAGCCCTGTCTCTATATCAAGTCAGATCCATTTTCTACTCTCTTCAGGCTTTTCATCTTTGGATTCAATAACTGCTAAATTTCAAGCAGGAACAAGAACCTTTTGAAAAATGTATGAAACTTGGACAAGTCTTGCCATATTTGTGAGAACTTGACCAAATGCATAACCATGAGAAGGTGAAAAGGTGACCTTTCTGTTCCTTACTAGATATCATAAAAGCATTCAAGCTGTTTAAGAGAAACCTTCTAATTTTTTTCTTCTGAAGTTGCCTCTTTCTCAACAAAGAAGTGTTTCAGCTTGAATTAAATAAAACAGCCAGAACCAAACCATATGCAAACCCACAACATAATCAGGCTGAGGCAGTCATCCAGTATGGGGAGGGTGGAAAAATAAGTCAGCCCAAACACATCTGGCAAAAGTCATAAGCAATTTAAAAGCTGGTTCTTAAAGGGGAAGCTTTGGGGAACCTTAATTATAGATAGCAGTTCCAGACCTGTCTACAAAACAAAGAAAAACCCACCACACAACAACAAACAAACAAACAAACAAAAAACAACAAAAAACACTTAACCACCTAGTAAAACTAAAAGTTTTAGTTTCCTCTTTTTGTATATTTGGCAAAGAAACATCAATTTTTTGTTAATAAGCTTGGAAACCCCATACATATCAATATCCATTCTAAACTAAGTGATCTCATGCTTTGTCTCCCAATCTGTATATATCACAGGAAATGAATGGTGTTATAGTATCCAATTATCAAATTTACAAACTTTACACAACCGTGATATTGATGAAGGCTTTCTTCCATTGAGAGCAGAGATCTGGGACAAAGAAAAATTCAATGTAAAGAGACGGATTCACTATAACGTATAATTTGGTACTTGTGGTTTCCTCGTTCTTAAAGTCTCAGACACTAAAGGATAAACAAGAGACTCTCTTAAATGTATATGCTTTGGTCATTAAAATAAAAGAGTCCTCAAAATAAGCCTAAGGTTTACAAGTCATAAACATAGAAGCCAGTGAGCTCATTTAACAACCCCACTGCCAAAAAGCCCTAAAGCTCATATCAGTTACCGACTACATTTCTGTTCCTGCCAAATATTGCTTYCTCAGAAGTATCAGTTAGCAAAATGAAACAACACAGGGGTCAAATCAAGAGAGCAGTTCATGCAACAGCATGGATACACTAGATGCCTGCTAGACCTAATAAAGGAAAAACACTTGGAATCAAGAGAAGATGAGTTGCTTCCAGTAGAACAGAAAAGACTATTGAAATCAAGGAGGACAGTAATGAAACAAGAGCTCAATACAACAGAGAATGGGGGGAGATAATAGAAGGTCTTATATATGCACATACTGTGGCCAAAAATATAAAGACAATTATCCAAGGAAAGTGTTTCAAATCACACATATGGGGTGGGGGAACCACTCCCTTCTGAAGTACTGCATTTCATTAGATATTACATGGGTATAATTTCTTTACCACAAAACTTAGATCAGAAAACTGATACAGACTTAAAACAGATGTGAATGTAACTGAAGTTAAACACTGCCATTTGCTTACTCAGTAGGACATTTTCAGGATTACCTGAGGGAGGCAGAAGTTTCATTAGTGAGGGCTTGCATTTTGAAACTAGAATGATAACTGGTATGAAAAAACAAAACAAAACACACCCTCAAACCCTAACCTTTTATAACAATTTTATCACAGCTTCTTGTCACTCGGGCTTTCTAAAAGGTTTGACATTAATGGTTTTTTCCATCACAACAAGAATAATAAAACTCTGCAGCCTGAGAAGAAATATTTTAAAAGTCCTTCCTTGCTTTGTACTAAATGAGACTCAGCATACTCTGACCAGAACCCTTGGAACTTATTTCTGAATGATGCTATGTTGTCAGTTTGCTGCCATGAAAAGCATTAACAAATTTTGCTTCCTGGATTAATATCATAGATTAATATTGTGAATTGGATTTATATATCTGCCAGAAAAACGTGGTTCAGTGTTCATTTACCATACTTATTTCTATTAAGGCTTAACATCAATCACTATTTACGTGGTCAGTAGGGACCACACAGCAATATTGTTACAATAAATTAAACTACAAGGTAAGGCTTAATTGGGGCAACAGGTTTTGCTAATGGAATTTAGAATTTATCCTTAAAATTATAAAACCTAAAGTATCAGATCAAAGGTAGCTCCAAAATTTATATTCTCGTGAAGGAGGGAAATGTTACACAACCAATGAAAGAACGGTATCTGGAACCAACGTTCTCAGCGGTTAAATACAGTTTTCTTCCTATTGCTCATGAGACTGGTTTCGCAGCTGAGTTCCACTTTCAATTTCAGTTTAAGTCTTGGAGAAAAGGGAAAGGCAATTGATGATATACACTGGTTAATTACAAGCGAAATTGTTTGATGCTAACGTGTATTTCAGCAAAATCCTGAGCTTCATCTGTATGTCAAGCTGTACTGCAAGTTGTATATCTATCAGTTTTTATCTCCTTGGGCCTCTACTATTTGATAGGTAAATCAGTTTACATCAGAGCATACAAGGAGAAGCGCACTAATCCTGCATTCTATCCAGTAGATTTAACAGACTCTACAGCATTCATAAATTTCTCTAATGTGACCGCAAAAAAATTCAGGGATCCCAATAATCATATATCTTCTTCAAAGTAGCTACAAATTATCCCACTCTGGCATGACGGGGACTTTAAAACTTAGTCTTTTAGAACAGCCAAACACCTCCAAAAATGTTTCAAAGGACCTCATTGATTTCAGTATGGTACACACCTATTTCATAGGACAAATATAAACTCAGATATACCTTATTATATGAAACAAAATCATTGTTAAAAGGTATATGGCTTTAGCACAGGTGCTGAGCTTGTATACACAAAGCAGTAACAACAGACACTATACAGTTGCACACTATACAGTTCACAACAGTTGTGTCCCCACAACAACTTCTAACATAGCTTCACTTAAGTCTAAATCATTGCTTCTATATCGCAGGGACTTTCCTTGTATTAAATGCCTTTCCTTATGATCCAGTTTCATACATCTTTGACCCCTGCTTTACAGATTACACAGCAGAACCCAGTAAGAATAGGTAGATATTTAACAGATTCATAAAGCAATGTTGTGACTGGAGTACTAGAAATTACCTATTTCTGGATCAACAGTGACAACTGATAAATGGAATATTGTTTTATCTATACCATAACACGAGTGGCCATTGCAAATACACTGCAGTTTGTGGGGACAAACACAATGCTGTCAAGTCAGCCTCAGTAGTAACAAGGAAATTGCAACAGCAGCAGCAAAGCTTTTGTAGCAACAGTAGGAGATCATTTAAAAAAAAAAAAAAAAAGTTAAACTGTGCATAGAAGGTCTCATGTTACACGCACACTACTTCGTTGTGTGCATTTGGGAGGGACAGCAGAGTTCAGAGAGAAGACTGACTAGTAAAAAAGGATTTTGTTAGAAACCTCAGAATTTCAGCAATGACTGGAAAGTCTGGTGATAAAAAACACGATACTCACAGAAGGCTTCCAAGGTTACTCAAACATGCACTGCCACTGCCTACAGACTGAGGATACTCCATAACCTCAAATGTTTCCAAACATTACTTTGCCAATTCTGCGCTGGCAGAATGACACTTGGGCTACTGTGTTCTGCCACCTGCAGTTTTATCATCAGCAAAATGTTATTGGTAAAACCTGAAAAATCCCGACAGCTTCAGCTTAACAGGGGTTCCCAAATTACCCTTTTCTCCTAAATCCATAAATTGAAAAAAAGGTATTTCTTCACTGTGCTCTACAACCTACCTAGTCACCACGGCAATCTCGCCAAAAATAACATTGCTTGTTCATGACTATAATCTTCAGCAACTCACACCTCTGATTTTAATGCAGAAAAGCATGTTGTCACTAAATAACCAATTTGCTTACATAGTCATGGTCACATCAGTAAGACTGTGATGCTGCTCTTGTCTTTTTTCTTTTTTTTTTTTTAATTCAAAAGCTTAATCTATGGGAACAGATAAACAGAGTTTATCAGTGAATTAGAGAGGAACTGCTGAGACACAATTAACCAGATGCAGGTTGAGCATGTATTTCGGAGACTGAAAAGAATATGGTAGTGTCTTGTGACCAGATTACAAGCTGCTGAGCAACACTTTCTGTAACTGCATAAGCAACATCTGTGAACATCACTCATGGCTGAGAGAGAAAAAAAAAGTGCTTGAAGACATTCTCCTCATTCATAGCACTGAGAATACAGGCAAAATTGAGCAGGGTTCATCTTACAAGTTGGAGATCAAAAACTTTTTTCTTTAAATCTGAAAATCAAATGAAGTATAACAACCAGTTCATTGACATAGAGATGCAGGTATCTTTTCAAGGTCATTTGAAGAGAGTTACAGGATTATATTAAATATTTACATATCATCTCATAAATATGGCTAAATGAATCTTGTACTTTCACCTTTGAAAATCTCTCTTCGTAGTAAAGATCCATAAGCACAATGATGAGAAAAATTTTTTACAAAGTGGCTCTAAAATGATTCACAAAAGTGAAGTTTTTAAATTAAAACCCAAGAAGCAGCTACATTTCTTTTTTTAACCACATGCACTGAAACTGCACATGTCCTCAGTTTGACAAATGACAGTTGAGGTCATGCAACAAGTTTTCTGCTTTACCATTCTCTTAGTATTTGAGGAACTAGCCTTCAGTTCAGTTTTATCAGTCAACAGGCGTCACTATTCTCCATACCCTACATTAGGGTGCCAAGGAATTTGGTCAGGTGACATTTCTGCTTTCATTTATGGAGTTCTCCTAAGACTACAGAGCATGAGGTGTCTGAGTGCATTACACAAAAAGAAAAAAAGCATTTATCAAATTTGACAGGAGGTGGAATTTCTGTGCAACACTCTTGTGTGTTCACGTTATTCCTTTCTTTTTCTATAGTGTCCTGGTCCATGGTTAACACCTATGTTTTAATTTCCCATACTTCTCAGTCCTACAAAACACCTCTGCTGCTGTCCACACTTCTTTGAGGCAGCTAGCAGCTCTTTAAAAATTGTTTCTGTTAACCTTTGTCTCTTCAGATATGCCTAATACAGTTCTTAAACAGAGTACTGTTAATCTTGGCTCAGATGCCTATTCTGCAACGTGAATTGTTTTGTCTCTTAATGCGAACTAGTCTCCTGAATTTTCTTTATAGCTTCTTCTTCTTAAAAAAAAAAAAAAAAAAAAAAAAAAAGATAGATAGCTTTGCATCTTGATTCCCCATTTCTTCTATGTTAAAGAAACTGATTATGTTATGTAGTAGAGGGCAGTCGATATTGCTCTGCATACCACAACAGAAAGAGTTACCTTGGCAAACAGAATTCCACAGAAGTCTGAGTTTCAGGGATGAAACAGCAATTGTAGTTTTTGTTTTGAAAGGAAGTTTCAAATATCCATAGCCAAAATGCAAAGAAAACTAAAGCAATAGATTGTTCATTTGAAGATTCCCACCAGAGACCCACAGAAATGGAACTATTTCACTGGGCTAACTTTCTATACCTGAAGAAGCAATAGGAACCGCGTCATCTACTTTCAGAGACATAAAACGGAACAGAGATACAAGATGAACTTTAACATTGCTTGAAGATGTTGCACACGGCTGAAATGACTGTTCAGGCTATTCTAAATTACCAATATTTGCCTCGCCAGTGAATTACCCCCTCTTTGTGGGGGAGTTATGTTCAAATGTCAACAAAAAGGTTAGGATCCCAAAGAAACTAACAACGGGTTACAGGGTTCTGATCTACAACAATAGCTGACATGAAGCGCAGAAGAATTAAAGCACTCCAGTTCTAGCATGTTTTCAAATTGCTTTCACTGAATATTGCAAGCAGTGTTAAGTGGTCATCTGTCGGAACGAACACAGGACACTTAGAAACTTGAGAAGTTTTTAAATTACAGCTATAGTCACAGTTTTCCTGTGTTCCTATGACTGTACCTAGTCATGAGTGATTATTCTCATTTTATCATGGTCAGTGCCATAAGGTGTAGCAGCTCAGCTATACCGATGAATTAGAATTTTCATGCCAAAAAGGGAGCTGAACAAGGGAGATTAGAAGGGAAAACGGGCTACCATTTTAATCTATCAAACTTTAAGAGGAGAGGTAGGGAGAACAGAGAAGGCGAGAAGAAGACAAAATAAACAAAAGATGGTCAGAAATCAGAACTACTTGTTAAAAGCTTTAGGAGTCCTGGGGAAGGGAGAAGAGAAATACCTCTTTACATGTGTATTTCAAATATTGCCAAATTGATTGTTTGACTGGAATTATTCAGTACATGTTTCCTGTGGGTACCAGTTTTAAAATCTGAACAGGTGTCTCTTATGACTAGACTGTCAAAGACATCAGCTTCAATAATAACATCGCATATGGGCAAACTGTACACTTTCGTATGTTCCAGTCACAGCAGAACTTCAATTTTTTAATATAAAGCATGACATGTTTGTGACTAATGCTGGATTTTTGACTGTACAGTTTAACGGAAAATAGGAAACCATACGGATATTCCCCCCTGCTGATAATACTTTCCCTCCCTATTCATTGGTTTTCAACACAACGTGGTGGAAGTAGATGCCAAATCTTTAACATAACTTAGATTGCTTTTAAAGTATATAGTAGGCAAAAGACTGTGCCAGGATAGGGAAGTGACTCCATACTTTCCTTAAAAAAAAAAAAAAAAAAAAAAAAAAAAGTTTTACTTTGACTGGCACTCTACCAGTTGTGACTAGGCAATCCAACGGGTACACTCAAATAGAACTAGAGACAAAGTTTTTGCATATTCAGATCAATAGACAAATCCAAAGTGTGACATACTACTGAATGCTCAGGGTTAAAGTACTTCAACATACACAAAATACAACACAAATACTTAATTTCTTAGCTGTAGAGACAATCTTCAATAAAATTTAGTATGAAGAAGGGAGGAAAAAAAAGAACCTCAGAAAATCAGTTACATTAATTTTGTCATTTCAGCAATCAGTAAGCCACTTATGTTCCCCCATCCACAAAACCAGTATTCTCCAAGTGCAAAACTACAGGTAGCAGTATGAGGATGACAAACTGGGATGGGGCATGCAGAACAGAGCTGCAGTGGGTGACAGTACTCAGGGGATAACTAGACAAGGGATAACAGGAACACAGAAGCACTCACAGAATCACAGAATGGTTGAGGTTGGAAGGGACCTCTGGAGATCATCTAGTCCAACCCCCCTGCTCAAGCAGGGTCACCTAGAGCATACTGCACAGGATCGCGTCCAGGCGGGTTTTGAATATCTCCAGAGAAGGAGACTCCACAACCTCTCTGGGCAACCTGTTCCAGTGCGCTGTCACCCTCACAGTGAAGAGGTTTTTCCTCATGTTCAGATGGAACTTCCTGTGTTTC
>NW_020448097.1:1579789-1630605 GCF_003343035.1 Apteryx rowi | reverse complement strand
GATCAAGCATGCTGGTTTCCCAGGAGGGATGCAAGAGGATCTTCCATAGCCACATGCCATGCGCACTTCCCTGGCTGCATTCACCTGCTGGAGGCATCCCAACCTGAGCTGTCTTTTGCCAACTACCCTGGCACTATAACTCTCCCCTTCCCCCATCTTTCCTAGTTTAAAGCCCTCCTTACCAGGTTGGCCAACCTGTTGGCAAAGACCCGCGTGCCCCGCCTCGTGAGGTGGATCCCATGTCTCGCCATCAGTTGTCGATCTTCAAACAGGGTCCCATGGTCATAGAAACCAAAACCCTGTTGCCAACACCAGCGGTGCAGCCAGTCATTAACTTGGAAAGTCCGTCTCCTCCTCCTCTCATCCATCCCCCTCACTGGCAGGATTGAGGAGAAGATGACCTGGGCTCCCAGACCCTTGACCACCATCCCCAGAGCTCTGAAATCCTGTTTGATGGTCTCCAGCTTGCTCTTGGTGTCATTAGTGCCCAAGCTCAGCTCCCTTGTCCACTTACTTATCCCAACTGCATAGCAGAAGAGGATCCATGTACCACTGGCTCCACTCCCTTCCTTCTCCCAGAAAAAAACAAACAAACATATTCGGTGTATATATGGAAAGCAGTACAAGCTGGCTGAACTGGAGATCTAGCCAATTAGAAGATGAGAACCTGACAAACTTCAGCTATAGTCTCAGTTTCTAATCCAACCTGGATTAGAATCCAACATGGCTGTCCTCATTTCCTGAGATATTTAAGGATTTTATTCAATATTGAAGGATTTAGTAGATGAGGATAAGCTTACTAATCTACACTCAATACGAAATACCATATTAATAAATTTCATGACAGTACAGCAACATCCTGGAAGACTGATGCTTTCCTTCAGTTACATAACTTACCTGACTCTGCTGTTATTCTTGACAATCAAACATCTGATTTTTTGACAATCAGACATCTGCATTTAACCTATCTCTCTCAAAGTAGATTACTTTATTGCATACTTGTKAAGAATTATGTTCTAAGGAAAAAAGAAAAAGAAAAATTCTTCCCCTTTCTTCCTTTCAATTGTTCCAAAATCCAATAGATTTCAGTATTATTCTTTTAGTAACACACACTGAACACCCCTCATTTGTTTAAGCCTTTAAAGAACTATTTTGCCCCTTTGTTTTTTCAGTATTTTTGCAGATTTGTAATAGCCAAATAGTAATTGTCCTTTGAAATACACTACTGTTATACTGACACCGAACTGACAGCTATTCAGCGTAATATTCCTTTTAGGTAAGAAACCATGACCATTATCATCAAGTTAGTACACAGTAGCAGTCCTGTTTGCCCTTCCTTGACTCTCCTTGTATCAGTTTAAATGGAATTAGAATGGAAAGTGAATAGGGTGGATTTCAGTACTCTGGTTGTGAAGTTTAGATTGCTTGATTTGTTCATCTCAACACTCATAAGAGCTGTAATTACATTGCTCAATTAGTACATTAATTCCAATCTTTAGAAGTGCCACGTTTTAAATTTAGAAATTGTAAGCAAAGCATAAGAAATCCTTCCCAAAAAGAAACAGACATGTATTCTTTTCTGATTTAAAAGTAACTCTTGTATATATATAAAAAAATAATAAAATTTTTTAAAAAAAGCACAAGATAAAAAAATGTGGAGTTACCAGTCTAAGTATTATTTGGTCCTTCAATATGTTTCCACTGATTACCACACAAATATGTGACACTAAGAAAATAATCCTATATCCACCAGCAAATATGTTATCTATGTCTTGTAAAAGCAGTTGATCCTAAGCAATGCATACATTTTCTTTACTATATCCCATATCTGCTGTAAACAGGCAGAGTGAGCAAGTATTGTACAGACCCAGTTGTACAGAAGCATTGATAAAGCACTAATATTGAAGGCACTGTCACACATTTTTATGTTATAAAGCAAACCTATAGGTAATGCCACTGAATTTTTATTCTCAGGCAAGTAATCAGAGGAGTAAGAGCCCATATGTTATGGCTTCCAGTTATGAAATACAGCTAGATAAAAACAGAATTAAAAATTAAAAAACTTGGTAATARGTAGTGTCATTACGAAGTTAATCCATTAAGATGTTAGCCACAGTGAAGTTCAGCAGGAAAATAAGGCTTCCGTTAAGTAAAGGATCTCTAATAAAGTAGAATTTGCTGCATCTAAAACCCACTCACATAGCCTATTAAGTAGTATCAACTTTTTTTTTTAATAGTATCAAACTTAGTTTTATATATGCACACATACCAGTCTTCTAGAGATGAATGAATTCTTGCATGTTCCCCTTCTTCTTTCAAAGTACCTTATCAATGCATTATTGTCGCATCTGAAACAAGAAAATGAGCATTGGCTTTTTAAGTTAAGTCAAGATAGACTTCCTGTGCATAAAATGCAGTTTATTTCAACATCTTGCAACATTCTGTGATTTCTTAAACATCTGGCAGCATCTAAATCATTAGGGAATAGTTCTAGTTCAGTATTTCAATCAATTACTGTGGCCGCTATAGATTAAGTATCACAACCACATCTTTGAACAATAAAGTTGGAGCATCTTTATTCTTAAAAATCTGACCACATAGGGCAAATATAATATAAAAGGTAACTTCATTTAACATTCTTGCCAAAACACTATTTCAAAAATTGTTGCAAAGTATCCAACAATTGCTTTCAAAAGGCAGTAGCATGTTAGTGGTGAACAGAACAACTTCAGAGTAACCTTCTGTCAAGTCAAACAACTAGTTTGGGAAGCTCAGCTTTTCAAAATACTAGTGAGTTGGCAGTATAGCCCATCTCTTATTATGAAATAAGGAATCTGAGTAAGCATAGATTAAAAAAAAAAGTTTCAATGTTTATACTAATCACTAAAGATTAATTTCTATCACAGAGGCAGCAGCAGAGAGACAAAACAAACAAGCAGCAGCAGAGAGACAAAACAAACAAGCAAACCAATTAGCTTAGCAGTTTCAATCCCATTTTTTAAACAAATGATTTCGCAGATCATCACCATCAGTTGGAACCATCAGTTCCAAAAGATGTTTTGGTAATACTGCTAAATTCAAGACCTTCAAAGGCACACTTTGGGGTAGTGGGGAAGAGAGCAATGTAAAAGCAAAAAACCCCAAAACCAAACAAACAAAAAAAAACAACCCCCCCCCGCACAAATGTTGCTTTCTTTAAGATCACTGTACATTTATAAACTACACATATAGTATTTCCATATCATACGAGTGAACTATTTGCAAAAATGTAATCATTTAATCTAATTTGATATGGAGTATTATATAATTCAACATAATTCTATTTAGGAATAAAATAGGTAAGCATCCAACTCAATAATAGAAAAAAAGAAATGGATTAAATGGAGTTTATGTATGTATTCCCCCCCCAGTGAAAATGAATGCATGTACAGTGAAGACTGACAAAATTTTCTTCTAGCCCAACTTGACACAGCACACAACTGTCACAAAAACATCAAGTTGTTCTTAAATTTTATTGCTAAAATAAACACAGAAGYCTCGAACTTGATATTTCACCAGGATTTTTCCCAACCAGAACAATCCTTTTCCTCCCTAATTTACTGCAGTGCTTGCAGAAACCCCACAAGAAACTGCAGAATCCTAGAAGCCTAATGAACAGAATAACCCACACAGTGAAATTCAAGAAACACAGAGATGAAGTTTCCCTTTAAACAGAGTGTAGAGACAGATCTCACTAAAGATATTCTTCCCACTGTTGAAAAAGCAAATTAGCCTGCTGTTCCCGAATTATAGTATTTGTAAAATAGGTTTACAGTTGTATTAGAGCTAAAATCCAACATTTTTCGAGTCATCAGCAATGCTTCCCCCTTGGTTCTTCTGCATTCTATTAACTTATTAGTTAATAATTGCTTATATCCAAATACACACTACCTGCATATTTTATGAGAAGCAATACTTGGAAGTTTGTTTTAATTTCTTGTATAGAAGAGTACAACTGAATTGCAGAGCTAAAAATATAAAGTTTAAGTAGTTGTGACTTAATTACTATCAGGCTTTTGCCTTCAGGAGCAACATAGAAAAATATTATCAAAATATTATCAAATATAATCAATATTAGTTGGAATTTTTGTGTTCTAATTATAAGAACAAAACTGTTAAACATCTGAAAAAAATGTATTACACAGAACAACTCACACTAAGCAATTGACTGGTTTTTTTCCCACTTCAATAAATTATTTTGTAAAGGATAGCTCAGGTTTTGAGGTGCTCACAATAGTCCAAAACTAACAGCTTGGTCCTTACAGGAAACCACATTAAACAACTATATTGCTAAAGAACACAGATGCAAAGTGAAATGCTTGGGTTTTCAGAAGATGTGAGAATATCGTAACCCAGCTTCCAATAAAACATAATGCAACTTTTGCGCACTTTATACAGATTCAAGATTCCAACTTCATTTCAATATGGTGCTGTGGTTATTATTTTTTTTTGCAAACTCAGAGAAATTTGGTAATAAATCACTTAATCTCTCTCTGCACACAGAAAATTTGGGTGTAGAAAGAGTCATGAGATCCAATTCCTACGGTTTATTACATTTGCTTATTAAGCATCCACTAAAAATACAGCTGTTGGAAAAGAGCTCAAAGTTCTGTGGTTAATATTCATCAGTTTTGTAATATGCATTACAATATCAATGACAAAGCCTTACCAAAAAAGATTTACAATTTCAAGTAACAGTAACAGAATAGTATATTTGTCCTGAGTAGAATTTATTCAAGGCAGAGTAGACCCATAAGACAATCTTAGTATGACAAATACTTCTTGAAAGCAGGGAACCATTCATACACAAAAATTCCAACTTTGTTAAGGTTAAGGAAGAAAAAAAAAAGTACAGGAAAAAGTTCTCTATTAATAAAAGGCCAGATGAGTAAGCATCATATTTAAATAACAGTGGAAACTATTTAAATAGCTCTTGAAGACTAATAAACTTTTGTTTTAGAAACTGCACTGGCATACTACCTGAACTAGGACACACAGAGGAAAACTATCTTGCTAATACTGATAAAACAAACATGAAAGGAGCACACACTCACACACACACAAAGTAAAAACAAAACATGGTAGTAATTTTTAATATTCCCCATCCTCTAGCAAGCTGTGCAAGACAAAGTTTGAAAGGTGAACACTATAACAGATCAAGAACAAAACTGCTCCCGTTAGTAAACCTCATCATAATTCTCAGTATTTGCGTATAAAATGGACAAAGCATTTGTTATTTTTCCATTGGCAATTATTGTTCTTCCTTCCCTCTAGAGCTCCAGTACTAGCAGCCTTCTCCTTCTCTCAAAAAAAAAAAAAAAAAAAACAGTAGATGTATAGCATATAGTCCTCTCCATTTCCACAAACACCTCATTCCCAAACAGCTTAGCCAGACTCCACAATATTTGCGTATTCTCTGTCAAGAGGACTGCAATCCACAAATTCCCTTGAACAGTAAGTCACCACAATCTTAATAATTTTTAGAAGCCAATGATTAAACTATTGAAAGTGCCTTAAGAAGCCACAATAAGCAAAAACAAATAAATAAAAAATGCAGCAAGTAAACCACCTTCATTCTCACCTTGAAATAATTGTTAATAGATTAAACAATCCCAACTCACTTCCTAGATCTGCACTATTCAACAGCTCTTATCCATGGAAGCAATCCTAAAATAGAACCACGACACAGGAAAGGGCTATTTCTACCACTGATTTTCAGCATGCATTCTAGAGGTTTACTACAAGACACACTAAGGTACAAAGAAGAATTATACTTGTTCAAATTCAAAGCAAATTGTGGCATAAAATGGCTATCTTCACTAAGATGCATCATTAAGCAGTTACCCTTTCATAATTTGAGTAATGTTTTCCAATAAGAAATGAGACCTTGCAAGATTCAATAAAATCACAGCAGTGAACAAGCAACACACAACAACTTAACATGTCCTAATCACATGCAAAAACCATGAAGCACCATCTCAACCATTTCTCTTAAATATAAAAGGACAAAATACAGTGAAGGACATATTACTGGAACTTCTAGGGAGAAAAGACAAGTATCACTGCATAAAGGAACTCAGCTACTGCAATATTCCATCTTAAAAGCAGCCTACAACTTAAGAAGCCTTTCTTTGGTTTTGGTTCCTATCCAGTAATCTTGCATGCTCTCAGCCAAGAGCTCTACAATACCTACGATCAAAAAAATAAAAAGAAATTCCAAACAACTTACTATATACACAACTAGGAATAGTGACACTTCTACAACTTCTCCTCAGAACACCTGACCTCATGTCACTGACAAAGCTGTAAAATCCACCTCAAATGTCTTCTCAGTATATCCATGAGCAAAACTCACTTCCAGTTAAGCTTTACCTTCAGCTTTCTTAAATAGGATAGATGATAACTTCTCCTGTTAGCATCCTCCAGCTGTGATTCAATTAAGTTGTGCCTTAGCTGTACAGAGCACAATACAGGAATAGCTTACAGTATTACTATACAATTAGATGGAGAGAAATCATGTATCTTATTTCACAAAGGGGCTGCAAGAACGATTATTTTCTTTAAGTATAAGCATCATTAAAACTAGTGTCAAAGAAAGCGTTAACTGTTTTTTCTACCTTCAAATTGTATAAAATAACAGTGGTACATGAAAGAACAAAGGCACCATTCTGACCATGGTAGAAGGAAGCCAAGCAACAAAGGTGAAAACCATGCAGCAAGTTCAGATACAGCTTGGGAAATTTGCAGATGCTAACAGAATGCTTATTCTTTCTAATAAGCATGCAATGTACTTCTATTTTCTCAAATTCTTAAAAGCATGCATTACAGGAAATTCTCCAGCCAACAAACACTTATTTGCCCACTTTCATTTGCTGTTCTACCACTAGCCCTGTAGACTCCACAGAAACTAAACATGGTAATAAACTACACTACAGTAATACATTTTTGCAAGCTAAAGCAGAAATATAATTAGACTGAAGTATTTTCAACCAAGTGATGTTATACATTACAAACAAAACTCGATTTTGACATTTTGTTTCCAGATTTAAACTCCAAGTTAAAACATACTCTAATGCCATATCTGCAGTAGTATCAGAATGAAAATCTATTCTATGTAACAACCTGTCATTGGTAGACATTAAGCAATTCATGCCATGTTCAAATTTATTTCTGGATTTGGGCAAAAAAGCTTTACCACCACAGTCTGCCATATGTAATGAACGGGAAAGCCTCCAAATTCTTTAATCTGCCCCACAGTTGCTCAGTAAAATGGTAACAACTCTATCAGACAAGGAAAAGGAAGCTAGGGAAAAGTCACTGCCCCTATCATGAATGTAATTGACTCTAGAGATCTGTTTTCATCTTCATCTATCATCTCAACTCAAACAAAATCCAGTTATTTCAGCTTCACAGGTGGACACAATTTTCATCCCGAGAGATACGAATGAGTCATGAAAGGATAAAAAAAGCCCACAAATTAACATCACACAAATATATATGCTACATACAGAGCTGCCAAATCTCACGCTTTGAGCATTCAACTCAAGCTGCAGTTCCCTAGTTCAAACCACTACCCTGACGTATCCTCTCAAACATTAACAGCACAGCACCAGGACTTCTATCTACTGAATAATTCCATACCAAAGCTTTGCAGCATGCCCAGGCAGTGTCTCGTCTCTGGCAGCAAGGCTTGAGTCTAGTAGGAGCATTATCCATAGGAACATCCTGTCCCTGCAGCCTTGTGCCGCACCCTTCTTGACCATGTGGCCCAGCATAAGCTACATACTCCACCGTAAAACTATGCATACAGGTCTCCCATGTCAGGATTCCATAGCAGATAAGAAATCTGTACAGACACTCAACAGAATAGATTCATTGTGATCCTTGCTTCCATTCAACTATTGCAACCCAGCTTCTACTACCTAAGTCTCAGTATTTTATTGAAACAGAGATCTAAGGACAGGAAAGGTATCCTATCTTGTTTTCTATTAGTTATATTCAGAACAGGTAGAAGAACCTAGAAGTCCTAATTTATTTGTACAGTATTTATTGAACATTTATTTGTGCAGCAACTTCCATAGCCACAAATGAGGATGGAGGTCCCATCACACAGCCCCTACCCTGAGGATTTTACAATACAGGACTGCATTATCAATGCATTATTTTCATGCATTACATGACCTACACCATAGCCTTTATATGTTTCATACTATGAGTCATTCAATACATTTGGGGGGATGTGCGTTTATTGTAGGGCATAGGTGCAAGGGGCTTGGAAGCCTGCACTCTTTGGAGGGGGACTGTTCTGTTGTAACTATCACATTAGTTCAAAGAGAAAAAGATCAAAAATGAAACTCATGATCAAAATCGGTAAGTGAACAAAAATCTGTATCAAATCCTAAGCACCATAAGAAAAGGCCGGGAAGGTGTAGAGTAGGATATTCACAAAGTGAAAATTAGAAACATTGTTCTCCTAATTCTTGAAAAATCTGAGATATTAAGAAAGTATCTGGAAGACCTAACATTAAAAAATACGTGTGTGTGTGTGTGTGTGTGTGTGTGTATGTCATTGTTTATTAAGATAAGTTTAATAGAATAGTTTATTCATACTTTCTATAATAGAACAATTTTTTCAATAAAATTAAAACATTACGTAACATAATTATTTAAAAGGACAGTGCATTTCTTCTTGTTCATTTCTTTGAGGAAGAGCAAGCTAACAAGCACGATCTGTCATTTCACTTTCAGCGAAATAACCAACAATAGCTCAAATGTTATTTTAAGTGAATATAACTAGAACAGTCAAAGATAAGATCACCCATTTTACTGATGTGGAAAAATACAAGACAGTCACTCTGGCCTCCTAGGGTTGTTCAGTACTTTCTATGATCAAAGCTGAGTAGATTTAAGGCTTCATACAGCTACTTTCCTGTTGTTCCCACCATGCATGTATTTGTGACACCTATTTAAGGCACTGGTGGCTTCTATAAATACATTTGACCYACCTCACAAGGAAAAACACCAAGCAACTCCCAGTCTCCAGATACTGTTAAAACAATTGCATGTTTCAAATAAACTAATTGCAAGGATATATGATTTTTTTCCTGTGACATACATTACATAATTTGAGTCAGCAGAAGCAACTAAAAAACAATTAGGGTAACAGAAGTAAGGACATGTTTTTCAAATATACTGTTCACTCACAAACCTTTAGGCAACAAAAATGTCAATATATACAGAGTTTACTGAAACAGATTTAATGATCTCCAAACAATGACAGGAATAGCTATTTGGTTAAGAAAAACAGAGTAAGGGTTACCACCTGAAAATACTGCTTTGTTATTATTACTGTGGGCATCCCACACTGCTACCTTCATACTGAAATCTGTTTTTATTTATAACAGCAGTATTATTTTTAAGAAAGTCAAGCAACCCATTTGTTCTGCTGAAGTTGTACAATTCTTGAAATCCTAAATTAAGCACGGCACTTCAGCACTCTAAGGTTTTCAATAAATATTTCAGTGTTTTTAATTTGTTTTGCAGTACTAGAGCATCTCTTTTCTCTCTAATTCCTCTCTCTTCTATATATGAGGTTCTATGTTTAAAGTTTCTCCTTATTGGCTGCCACTCTTCTTTCTGCACCAAGTTTATATTTCTGTCCCTGATTTTTTAGGATAGGTTCATCCTTTTACCCACCTACATGAGATGACATGTTTTCTATTCCACCTCCAACCCTCTCCTCTTACTTCCTCTTTATATTGGGTTTTAACTGAGTAGCCATCCCCACAACTCCTTTAAAGGGGAAAAACTGTTCCTAAGCTACACTTCTGCATAACTGAGGTCAGACATTGTCAAATAGGTCTATCACAATAATTCAAAAGTCCACTGCACATCCACAATAATACTCTTATTTCCCTTCCAAAATAACATCCCAAAATTATTACCCCCATGATATCCTCCCCATTATGCTTAATGCAACAACTGATCACATCAGCTTCATCTCTCTCTCACATTCCCCATGAGCTTTACTTTGCCCGCTAGCCAGGCAAAAGGCAGCACACACCACAATTATACATTACTAGAGCCTAACATTACTAGAGGCTAACCACAGATGTGCAGAAGGGAGCTCCCCCTGCCTCTGGCCCAGTCTCTCTTCTTTGACCAGCTGCCTGTTTCCCCAAGACGTGTAGGGTGCACCAGTGGTTGAGAACACTGCCCCACTGCCAAAGTTGAGTGAAAATTGACCAAGCGGTTCAGAAGTTACTGGCAGAGTGGGAGGAGGGGCTAAGGGACAGATGGATGGACAGATGGAGCAATTGCATAAGCACCATTCCTTTAGGCTAAAATAAAACTGTCAAGTCCCACCTGTTCAGCAGAGCATTCCATCAGCGCTAGCCACTCTCAACTTCAAGCTTTTCTATTTTATAACAGGTTAGATCGCATCAAATTGTAGCTTCAGTCTATAAGCTTACTGGATCAACACATTACTCGCTGTACATCATGATGTACAGCTACAATGCTCCATAAATAACTGTCTTTAAACACAAGCTGTACCCAAACAAGTTTTCACAGTTAAGCAGAAAAATAATAGCTGCATAAAAATATTATAATGTCATGTAATTTAAAGCATTTTTTGTAATAATAATGCCAACAAAAGAGGAGTAAGAGAACACAATGGTGGGGTTTTTTTTATTTATTTTAAGAAATATGAAAAGCTCTAGAGAAGTAAAGAAAGACTACTACCAATTAAAGGATCTGCAAAGGCGGTTTGCCTTTCAACAGCCCAAGATTGTGTGAAGGGATAGAGAAGAAGCTGTGCTAGATAAACAGATGGATTAGGAAAGTGTGAAGAGGTCCATAAGGTAGGCTCAAGTTTTTAAAGCATGAAACTTCTGAAATGAGCGTGGACTTAGTGTAGGTGTTTTCCTACAAGGATTAGTTAAGAAGAAAGAAAGAAAGAAAGAAAGAAAGAAAGAAAGAAAGAAAGAAAGAAAGAAAGAAAGAAAGAAAGAAAGAAAGAAAGAAAGAANAAGAAAGAAAGAAAGAAAGAAAGAAAGAAAGAAAGAAAGAAAGAAAGAAAGAAAGAAAGAAAGAAAGAAAGAAAGAAAGAAAGAAGCTCTTAGATGTAGGTAGATAGGTAGATAACACCACGCTACATATGTTCATCTGGAGTGGTGGTTTTGGGAATACTGCAACTCTTTCTTTGCCTGACAAGCAAGGCAAGGAAGACTGGAAGCAATTCTGCAGAAGTCAAACAAAAAATGGATGGCAACCTTGTGGGTATGGTAGATTAACAGCAGAATCAACACACACACACACGCACACACACACACACACACACACGCACAAGAGAGAGAAACAGGAAATCCAAGTCAATAGAAGGAGAGAAGAAAACTGTGCTTGCATCCAAGACCTTTGCTGCTTCTTTGTCTGGAATTCTCTTCTGAAGTGCTTAAAAGAAGGTGAGGTGAAATTATAAGATACAGAGAGCCAGAACAGTGTGAATGCAGCAGTGTTGTTAGAATGTTGAGAGTAGCAAAGGGGAAAGAGGTGTTTTGGAGACAGTAGAATAATTTTCTTTCACATAACTTCCTTCTAGTGACATTTCAGGAATAAATACATTTTTAGGAAACAGGAGGTTGGACTAGATGACCTCTTGAGGTCCCTTCTAAACTGAATTATCCTATGATTCTATGTGCATATGCAATTACAGAGATACTCCAGGAGGACCGTCCTGTAACACAGACAATATTGCCAAAAGAGGAGAATAAATCATTAGGATAGCCACTTACTGAACCGATGACAACTGCAAATGCATAGAAAAGGTCTCTTCCATCTTGAAGACAGTTACCACTTCAAAATACCTGAAGCAATCCTATTAAGGACAACAAAAAAAACTTTGGGGAGGGTTTTATCTATATTTATTGATAGATTCAGCCTCCCTTTAGTCAATGTCCATCCTGCAATCAAGAGGTAAAGATAACTTTAAAAATAAATAATGAAAATAGACTGTGTTCTGTGATTCACAACTGAAAATTGTCATCACTGACAATTCCTCATTCTTTGAATAATAAACAGCTTTAACTTTTGGATGAAGAGTTCTATAAGCAACCCATAAACAAATTAGGCATTTTTGATCTCAGTTGGCATATAACAAAAAGCAAACTCATTCTAAGTCATCACAAATCTATGCCTACATAAATTTTTACCCCCAAAAGTATATTCTAACAACAAGGGGGGGGGGGGAAGAGGACTTGTCAGTATGTCTACCAATTACTTTGAACAACACAAATTTAAAATATCAATTAAGATGAGATGAAAATGGTTTCATATGATGTACTGTATGTTTCTACAATTTTAACCTCTGAAGAGGGTCATATAAAAAAGAAAGGCAGATGGGTCACAATCCTGTATACACTTATCCATAAATCATACAACTGATGCTGCACATATGTTTAACTTGTTGCATATGAATAAATACTTGTAGAGAGGGCTTAAGAGCCTCCAGGGAGTAAACAAAATACTGCCAAGTGTTCAAAATAAAAGACAGAGGAGGAAACTTTTCTCCTCTAATTTGCTTTCAGCTACTGTAAAGTTTTTACTTTACACAGCAGGTTAACAGAAATTTAAAACAATAATAGCTCTGACAGCCCTTTTAAGAAGAGCTGACTATGACATATCCCCACCTTCCAGGCACTTTGTTTTTGTGATAAGTATTGCAGGTAACAATCAAAAAATACAATCTATAAAACAAACACCAGCATGGAGGGTGCTAAACAATCAAACTACAGTACACTTACTCACGTGAAACTGTTCTGACGAACTTGCAATTAACATGGTATGCTACAAAATGCAAGATACAGCAAATTTCAGTGTATCTGGTAAGAGCAGGATAGACAGTATAAAGTAATCAGAATGCTATAATATCCCAATCCTTTCTGCAAGCTTCTTAAGTTCATCCACTATAGGGCTCCCACCAGTACACAATTTCCTCCTGCCATCATCCTGGAAATGTTGTCCAGATGGAAAGAAAGAAGGAGAAAAGAGAAAAAAAGACTGTACACCACATGGATTGCAAGTCTGACACATTCAGGGTACACTGGACCTTCTGCTACACCAACAGCTGTATAGTACAGATGCACATGTAGACAAACACAGTGAGTCTGTGAAGTGAGTTACACAAAAATAAGAAAACACGCCTTTAAGATTTGGAAACATAACAACAAGTGAGATGCTTGTAAGTACAGTTTTTCTGTGCTCTCCAGTTTAACTCAGAAGTTTCTATGCTTTAAAGGTAAATATTTAAGTACAAAGTCTCAGTTGCTGGCACAAAGCTTAAAATTACTATTTGGCAGTTATTTTGGGGCCATGAAATCAGATTATAGTAACAAGTTAAAATGTCACCCAGTCTAGCATATATAGGCCAAGCAAAGTGATCTACTTTTCTTCAAGGTCATAAATGGATGAGACAGTAAAGCAGTGAACTGATGTGCATACAAGCAGCTATTTACCTGTTCCACACTTAAGTGGGACTTTACAGCTCACTAGTTGCTCACTTCATAAGCACTAAGCTCACTCAAAAAAACCAAAATATACTGTGAAGATCTGCAAGCAATTTAATGCTAGATGGTTACCTAATTACAAACTCAGTTTGTACTTAAAAATCCATTTCAAAATCTCAAAAGTAACTTCTATGAGTTGGAAAACTAAGTGTTCCCCTCCCCTGCCTCCCCAAGCATAATGTCTTCACAAGTAATAGTTGATGAGATCAACCAAAAGATAGTTCAAAGGAAATAAGATAAATAAGAATTCTCCACTATAAATAAACCATAAGTATTAACCATTTATTTGAATTCTCTGAGAATGTAACATTGCTACAATATACCATGACTTTTAAACACTGATATTTAATTAGGAGAAGGAGCAGGAGGAAAAAGGGAAAAGTTGTATTTTTTATTCATGCTCCAAGATTCCTTTTTGTGTACTGAATAGTTAAACAAATATTTGATTCTACCAAATCTTACAGTCACATTGTCCCTTTGTTTCAGTTGAACAAAGCAGTGTGTTACCATTAACATCTTTATTTCTCTAGTTATCTGCAAGAAAAGATTAACAGAGACATTGATACAATTCACCAAAATAATGGAGCTCTCTGTGACTGGCATATTTAGGATTCAGTTAAGACTTGATTCACTTTTTATTTTTTCAGAGAACAAATGTGTTTGTTGGTTGTTGTTTTTTTTAAATATTGCCAGGCAACTATTTGTTGTGCATGCCACCCACAGCAAGATCCTTTTCTTTTTCCAAAATAAACTAATGTCAGTGTTAAATTATTTTATTTTTCAAAGTACATTGACTAAAGGGTTAGTTTTCAAGATATTAACAGTCAATTCCAACACTAGAAGGCTCAGCCAGTTTAGAATAACAATACAAGTTTGAAGTCAAACTGGAGCACACTAACTCTCATTGCAATAAGGCTGGAATTAAAAGCTTCTAGAGACCCAAAACTGTCAGCATCACAGATAATACTTATTATAGGAAATCTTAATATATTAACTTTAGCCACCAATTATTCCATATACATTTTTCTCTTTTGAAGACACAGCAATAGACTAACACTTAGGTATCAGTCTTGATACGAACAGAGAAACAGAACACAACTCTATATAACTTGAGAGCCTTTACATACAGGTTGGATTTTTTTCCCCTTATAGTTATTTTGTCTAAAAGAAACAGGCATGGAAGTTCTCTAAAACTAGTTTATTCCTGGAAAATTCTCATCATTGCCTCAGGGAAGGAAAAAATATATATATAACAAATATTTCTATGGCAACAGAGTTTAAGACATGAAGAGCCTTTTATTTTATATTTATTATTTTTGTTCTTTCAATGTAATTTCATCAAGATATTCAACATTTAATTACTTCTGATATGCTATGCTAAAATATCTTATTTAACACAGTAACAAAGAAATATTAAAGTTATCAAGATATTCTAATTTAAAAAGGCATAGGTTTAAAAGCTGAACATACTAGTGCTGTGAATACTTAGACCTTCAACATCTTTCCTTCATCAATATTTAACATTATGAAACTGCACCAACTCAGCAAGAGGACTAATGTTGTAACAGTTGTTTTCTTAGTAACAGTTGTTTTCTTAGTTTATTTATGTATTGTTCTAATGCTCGTTTTAATTTATAATCATGGAATTAATTCTTCCTACTTCCAATAGGGAAAGCTGATATTACCATTCACACACAAATCTCTTTCCACCTAGATACTAAAATACAACTCTCAAATTGTCTGGTAAAATAGACAGAGTGAGAGAGAGAAAAGGTGGTGTTACAGTTAGAATATAGAATTGGAATGAGGAAATAAACTTTATCCCTCATTATATTACATACATCCCTTAGCAAGGGCAAATCACTGATAATTCTCATGCCTTGGTTTCCTGATATAAAAATTAATATAAAAATGTAGAGTTGCTAGGTTTAGCTCATGGATAGTGCTAAAATTCTCAAATAGAATTTGTTATGACAAATGTAAGCCAATCTTGTTACTTTCACATGATGAGCACACAGTTCACAATGACATCTTTTATCTTCCATGTCAACACATTTTCAGGGCAGCTCCCCCCCCCCATTACGGTTTCATGATGGTGTACCTGTTCTGCTCTGAGTAAGCATATATGCTCAAGAAAATTCTCATAACTCAAGAGTCACACTATATCCAGAGTTTAAACAATACCTAGGGAAACTGGTTTTTTGTATTTATTTATTTACTTCTTCCAGATTTCTACTGTTGAGTGTTGTGTATTCCAGAGAGAATGCTAATGCTTATACATGAACAGTTTTCAAAAGCATCCATATATAGCCAGTATTATAACTAGTTATTTTTGTAACAGAACTGTTTTTTTTGTTATACATGGGGTATTTTCCATATACAGAAATTATTCTCCTGTTCTACCTTGTACTTGCAATCTTAGTTCACCTCCCACTCACATAGTCCAGCTTCACACAGTAACAGAAATAGCCACTGCTAGTGTCAAAACACGCTAGTGCTATAGTTAACCTTACCAGTGCTCCAGTAAGTTTCCAACAGACTAGCCCAAAGCTCTTTATAAAGAAGCGTTCTCTGAACTGACCATGCAATTTGCAATGTTTGCCTTTAGTTGACTATTTCACTAATAAAGACTTACAAAATTGATATTCCCAAAGGCTTTGTTAGCTGCATAGCACTACAGTTAACATTTCAATATTTGAATCTCAACGTGTATTTTCTCTCATCATCACTAAACTAAAAGGACCTAAGAGTTTTAGTTTAAAAATAAAACAAGACTCTAGTTTCTTGCTTAAATACTTCGAGTTTTGAGAATTAAGCCAAGGCACATTACCTACAATACTAAACAGCTTCATTAAAACTCTCATTATAAAGTCAGACGAAAGAAATCCAAAGGTATTTCTTATTGCAGATCACTGTTGCATAAATATTAAAGAATTGAAGTTTCTGAATGTTTTGGCTGCTGAAACAATAAAAAATATATATATTTCTTTAACATAAAGCAACAATGGATCATATTTTAGATTTACTGAAGTTGTCAACATTCAAATACAGTCTTAAAAGAAAAAACAGACTCAATGCAACTATTTATTACATGTGTATTTTTAAATGATGCTAACTGCTTTCAACTGCAGGACTAAGCACTGACTGGAATTAGTTCAAAAAAAAAATCTAATTCCAAAATACTAGTGTATCCCTTATTGCCTTGCAGCACTTGATTGCTACAGGTTTACACCTCTCCTCTGGCTTATAAAATACTGGTCTTCCAACCATCGTAATGTATCATCCTGCTTTTCTGCATTTTCGAAAAATCTAAAAGCTAAAACATGGCAACAAAGATTTTGACATAATTTTCATTTAAATCTCTAAATACTGTAGTTTTAGGTAAGTATTGACAAATGAGGCCCTACTCTTCAGAGTTATTCAATAAAGAGGCTTCTATAGGCACAGGCTCTGTCCTTGCAGAGCATCTTGTCAAAAGTACAAAGGGCAAGACTTTCTTTCCTATTGCCAAATGAGCAAAATGAAAGAAATCTTAAACGCCCACACAAATTGATGTATTCTTTTAAGTCTGTACCATGGAAAGAGCCAATACTTATTCAACCCACCTATTAAAATGGCACTTTGTGCTTCTATTACAAGCAGGTATATTTTATAAAAAGCTTCCCCCCCCCYTTTTTTTTTTGGTACTACAGWCCTCTTCACTGTTGAGTCAACATACATACTAAGGAAAGAAAATCTTAAAGCTTATAGTGTTTTAGGCAAACACAAAAGACAATGTGAAATGTTAAATTCAGCACCCTTGCACCGATATCTAAAATACAAATATATATAAAAAAAATGTTAAGTGTCCTCAGAGAGTAAAATGAAATGGGAATTGTAGACTGTATTAGCCAAGAAACCATTATCATGCTGGCGATATACAACTTCATCACTGATTATACTGCAAGTTGAAGGTGCTCAATGCCTCTCCGAAAAACAGCATGGAAGGACAAGGATAACAAAAGAAACAAATAAGACACCAATTTAAAACTTCTGTGCTTTGATACTACTTCATGATCTGCACCTATCAGTAAGCCAGTGGATTTTCCAAGCCCTCCTCTACGCTGTATTTTCTCACAATCTGAGAAGTCACAAAGCTTTTACTAAATAAATACGTATATGTAATAAACAGGAAGTTTTCCAGATATGATTCTAGGCCAATGCAATACCATCTTCACAGGTTTACCGAGTAGAAGTCAGGTGACACCCTAGCTCCCCTCACCAAAGGGGCAGCAAACAGGAATTTGCATGATCATTACCAGTTTCACTATGGCAGTTTCATGCTGTTGCTGCTGGAGA
This sequence comes from Apteryx rowi, assembly GCF_003343035.1. Taxonomy (NCBI): domain Eukaryota; kingdom Metazoa; phylum Chordata; class Aves; order Apterygiformes; family Apterygidae; genus Apteryx; species Apteryx rowi. The sequence goes on along the minus strand of NW_020448097.1, from coordinate 1,612,666 downwards.
GAGCTACCTGCCACAGCAATGGTAGGCAGTACACTATGCAGACAGAAGGAGGATCTCAAAGAGCGAGGCTGGAACAGTTTGGCAACAGCAGCAACACATAGAGCCCTCACATAAGCCAGAGGGAACAGAAGAGGAACAGAGCTCCTTGCTCCTCCAGCCCAGGGAGAKATATCACTGCAAGAACACAAAATCCTGCTTTAAAAAAATCCTTCTCCTTTCCACATGCTCACGCCCAAGCACAGCAACTGCATACGGGTTTTCCTCGCTCACCAACCAATATGAAAGAGGAAGCCTAAGAGCAGAGTCAAGGAATAGCCCAGCAATGGGAATCCCAGCATCCCTCTTCTTCCTAGCGGCTCGAACTGAGAAACAGCCTTCTCTCTTGGGTGTTGTCCCCTCTGTGATGCTCTCCATCACCACCTACCTGCCTGATAACAACTGGTACATTTTCTCACAACTGGCACATGAGAGGAAAATACATGAACCCAGTAACTGCGTGACTGATTAAAAAAAAAAAAAGACACAGCAAAAACACACACACAGGAAAACTCCCTGCCCGCAAATCATACTAAGCAGATGAGTCTCTTTTTAGGGAAAAGGCATCAGCCCTAAAGAATTCCAGCCACACGGAGAGAAAACCCTCACCAAGGAGGACGGGAAGCAGAGCTCGAGCAAGGCAGGGAACACAGGCGGAGCCCCGCAGGCGGCCGCCCCGGGGCACCTCGCTCAGATCGCGACCGAGACAAGAGGCGCGCACACACAGACCGCCGCGCCGAGGAGGGGCCGCGCCGCGCCACGCCGCGCCCGGGGCGCTGCCCCGTCCCGAGAGGGGCGACAGGAGATACCGCGCCGCCGCCAGGCACCGCAGCCTCCTCCCGAYCCCCGGGCGCACCTGGGCTGCGGAGCGGCGGGGGCGCGGCGCTGCCCGCCGGCGGAGACACCCACCGGCCTCGCGCCCGCCGCGGCAGCCACGCAAAGCGGATCCCGGCGGGTGGAAGGGGGAGCGGCGGCGGCAGCCTAACGGCGCGCGGCTGGCCGTTGGCGCGAGGGGGGGGGGGCAGGGATGGAGGGGAGGGAGAGCGTGGTTTGAGGGGGGAGGAGGAGGAGGAGGAGGAGGAGGACAAGGAGGAGGAGGAGGGAGGCGCGGGGCTGCCCCGCAGCAGCAAGAGGCCGGGAGCAGGGAGGTGACAGGCGAGGGCGGCGGAAGACAGGGGCGAGCGCCCGGCCCCGCGCGGCTCCCCTACCTCCGCTCCGGCTCTGCCGCTGTCGCTACACCCGGTGGCGCGCTGCCGCTGCCGCCRCCACCCGCTCACTCTGCTCCCCCACCCGCCCGCGTTCCCTCCCTAACGCGGCGCTCAACCGAACCCACAGGCCGCCCAGCCCCGCCCCCCAAGCCCACACTGACACTGCCCCCCACCAGTAGCAGACGAGCGAGCCGGCCTTGAGCCACGCCCTCACCCTCTCGACCAATAGAAGCTAGCCTCGCTCCTCCCCTCCCCGCCCGCCGACACCGCCCCCGGCCTCGGCACGGCCCGCCCCTCCCCCCCCCGGGCAGGCTCGGTTGACTCGCAGCTGCCGAGCAACGGGCGCTGGGCTGCGGGCGGGCGCCGGGTCGCGGCCGGGCGTCGTGACAGGGGAGAGGCGGCGGCGGCGGCGGCGGCGGCCGGGGGGGGCCCGGCTGTAGGAGAGGCGGCCGCAGTCACAAGTGTTACCTCTGCTGTCGGCGGCGCAGACAGGTGGAGGCGGGAGGCGGGGGAGGTCCTTGGCAGCAGGGGCCGGGCCTGGAGGGGCCTGGCCGTCCCTGGAGGCGGAGGGAAATCGGGGTTTGGGTGGGGGGCGCCTAATCGATGGACCTTTTTTTTTGGGGGGGGGGGGGGGGGGCAGGGAAACTGGTGCACACCCCCGGCACGCAGAGCCGTTAGTCAGCCGTGTACCAAAAGGCAAGGAGGGGGTAGGGACGGTAGGAACTGCTGCTGCTTTTTCTGGATGCATAGGATAGTTGGGAGGTTTAAAATGGATTTCCCCTTTTTCGCCAGTTCAGCTCTTTCAGAGTGCTCCAGCACTCGAGCGTTTCCAGCCTTTACAAAATCAAGGTCTTGGCTTGCAAATTCTGTYGCTCGAGCCTGTTGGCTTGTATTTTCCAGCTTTGCTTTCAGGAACTAAAAGTATGGATGAAAAATTAAAGCCAAGAATAATAGGGTCCCAGGAGCTGCCACTTTGAGGCAAACATCAAGTACCAGATGTATCATGGCATAATGCAGGAGTTCGGCAAGTAATGGGAGCTTGAACTCAGCTCCCACTTTCCTGGTGTGCTTCAAAAGTTATTTAAATGAGAAAAATATTATGGAACCCACTGAACATAATATGTCATAGAACTGAGTGATAGTTGAGTATTGCTAATCTAACACAAACCAGACGTATGTTTCTTTGTAACCTTAAAAACTCTGTACAGACAGATGAACTGAACCTGAGGCATTGCAGTGCTTAAAAATTAGGCTCCTCACTTCCATTTGATGTTCCAGACAAACTGCTCCAGGAGCCTTGGGGCATTTAGGGTGCATCTACAGTGTTTTGGTTTGGATCAGGGATGCAGTTTTGAAGTAAATCTTCTCTGCTTACTGTGCTTTGATTCACAATGTGGAGTGGTCTTGGAGGGCATGAACTAGATCCCTTTTGGACGAAACTAAACCAGGAGGGGGCTCCAGGAGTGCACCTGAGGTGCTCCAAGAGTGCATCTCTGCACTCCAGCCACAAACGAGGACTCAGTGGAAAACAAACTAGCAAACTGGAACTAGTCCAAGGTTAAGAGGCCATGAAATGTGTATTGCTTGGACATCAGGCCCTCAATTGTTGCACTCTACAGATTTTCTATTAGGCCTCTCTGCTTGCCGATGTCAAATTATTGACTTACAGAGCTTTGTAGGTGAGAAGGAAAGTCCCAGAGGATATCTATTGTAGCATCTTAAAAAGCTGAATGGCGCTTCACAGCAGACTAAAACTGCTCTGAGACATGGATGCTTAAAGTCTGCCAAAACTCCCAGTTTGGATATGGATCTTCCTATCTTATTGTGTCAGGAGTATATCACATTATCCATAGCTATAAGGATAACTTAAATTGAAGGTCAGGTAAAGATAAGACACTGTTGTCTAAAGAGTAGCAAATGTTGCTACTTGAGGTACTGTCAGTGGCTATGGTGGCCCTTAATTATTCCCCTACGCCTATACCAACTCCATGATAGAAGGCACTAGGTGCTACAAGTGAAAAATTAAGATAAATGACTGAGTAATGCTTTAATGCTTAAAAATAACCAAATGAATTTCTGGTAACATATGCTAGCAATTAAAACAATTTTTTTCTATCAGTGTATCTTGTCATTTTTAATAAGAGAACAGATTATAAGTGATGTAGTACACGTTGAATTCTTGTGAAAAGGCACAGATATATCCATTTCTATGGCAAAATCTGAGGAGAAAATTGCTTTTTTTTTTTTTTTTTGTAGTCTATACAAGAACAACTTCCTTTTCCTACAGTGCTTTTCACAGGTGACCAATTTCACATGCTGTGCTTGAATAAAGACAGCAGGGGTTCAGTCCATAATCTTACATGCCCGAAATCAAACATTGTAGCTCACTTGTCTTCTGGGTTTCTCTAATATTCATCATAGTATTTTTCCTCATCTTGTGGTTTTAACTGAAATGTAAGAGTACAACAGTTTTTTGTTACTGCCACCAAAAGTTCAAGGCTAATTTCAACTCAAATAAAAAGATAGAACTTTCTAATGTGAACCCTTGCAAATCAGGCAGGGATGTGGAAGTCAAGCTCTTTTTTTCTGACATACTTCTCATGGTGTATAATTGAGATTTTGGTTTAAGAAGCTGGACTAGACTGCACCAATTCCCTAAGATAAAATATAAGAAAAAATATGGTTTGCCAGGTAAAATAAGCATATGTGACTGAACACAAATAAGAAGCAGGTCTCATTCATAAAAAGATACATTTTTAGACATTTTTCCCATAAAAAGCACACAAAAATCACAAATTTGGGTCACCTACACATTTTTTTCAAGGATTCCTAAGGGGGTTGTGGGGTATTCCAGCCCAGAGACAAATGCTCAGAGAAGGCAGCCAGCTTGTCTTGGCTTCCTTTTTTGGTCTCACAAACTTTAGCTGGCTCAGTGTCAGGTTGGCCCTCCAGTGCAGATCAGAGCAGTCTGATCTGTTCTGCTGGAAACTGATGGAAGTGCCAGGTCCTACATGTGTCTTCTTTAAGGAGCGTGTATGAGTCACTGTATCAGCTATGCTTACAGGCAGCTACTGGTTTGATTGCTAACCAACCTAACACTGTCTCAGTAGAAAAGGGCTGCTTACCCATTGCACCCCTGTCAAGCCACTGACACTCAGAAACAAATATGTATGAAATTGATGTAAGCATCAATGGAAGGGGAGGGGGAGACAAGCAGATACTGAATAAGTAGCATTTCCTATATGGTTTAGATAGGTATAAATATAAATACATGGAGCAAGATACTACCATAGCATTTTAGAAGACCCTTTAAACAGACAAAAATCAATGGGAGTTCTGCCTAGCTGAAAAGTGCAAAAATTGGCACATGGATAGGAGCAGATGATTATTCATTATTCTTTCTTGCAGTGACATTTCATTACATACAGAAGAAACAGAAACCATGAAGAAGTGAATAGATATTGTTTCTTTCCGAGGGTCTTGAGAGAAAACAATACAACAAAAGGCAGTGATGCTGTTTTTATTGTTATTCTCTACACACTCTCTGTTGCTTTCCCAGGAACCAAGCTCTCAGTTGAGCAGGCAGTAATTTAAAAAAGTATTTTACCATGAATTTCCTATATTGCATTGCATATTTAATATGTGCAATAAAGGCTGACAGTCACAATTCTCAGGTGGTAGAGTTTGCTATAGCTACACTGACATCCCTTTACAAAGCTTTTTTAAAAATGTATATTTTAAAATGCGTAATTTGCAAGTATTGCTCTTGAATGGGATCATTTCATTTTGACAATTGGGCTCATGATCAAAGAATTATGGTTTTGTTCCTCTCTGTGCGATCATTTCCATGCAAGGGCTGTAAACTGTTTTTTTCCTCCTCCATTTGGTGGGTGCTGCAACCATCCTTCAGTGAAATAGCAAGTGCTTCAGTCCCCAAGGTTTGCCTGGTATGTTTGTCGGGGGGGATTCAAGAGAGATGAGGGTTTTCTGCGCAGCCCCAAAGCACAGTTGCTTTTTGGTCTGCCTGGCACTTCTAAGCCCAACAGAACCCTTCCAGGAAGAGGGAAGTAACAGCAGATACAGTGCTGGGTCTGCAAGAAACATTTTGTACTGTTTTATTTAACAAGACTTGTTTAGGCCATGAAAAGTATCACTGATCTAGAACTTACCTACTGTATCTTCTCTCTGCCTCCTAGTTTAAAAATGGGTTTACTGTGCGGCTGAGCCACCTGCTGTATATGCCTCTTAGGCATTACCACTGCCCCTTTCATCTGGCTTCCTAAACTTATTTGGGTAGACTGGTAGATACACATTCTGCTTTTACAGAACCAGGACTCAACCTGATTACAGCCTTCAAGATCAGATGTGACTGTTTTGACTTGCAGAAGCAAGGAGGAATAATTGAGCTGTTGTCATTTAGTTTTGTTGAGATACTCTGAACCTACTCAACTTTTTATTGTAACTTACTGTGTCTGTGACAGTGCTGATACCTGATGAAAACCACTTACGTGTGCAAATCACCATTTGCATTGTATTTTCTGATGAAATAAATTGACTTTTAGCAGAAGTAAAGACTCTTTTGTTGTTCTTTTATGTTTCTAAGTGTAATGTGCTTTATAACTTCTCAATGGCAAGAAAATAGTACACAGAATAAAATTAAACAATATTTCTTTCCAGACTACTATAATTTAGACAGTATGACAATTCAAAGAACTATATATCTTTATTTCAATAATAATGACCAGTTATGGTTAATGGAGTTCATTCATCCTAATATGTCCTACAGAGTGTAATAGGCACCTTCCATGTGCACGTGGGTAGCTTTGCCCACAAGGTATTTCATCCCTGAGCGTAATTCATAGTTTTACACCAGCATTTGGTAGGAGCAAGACAGGGGGTGAGATGACATGATTGCAGGGTGGCTTTCTGTTGTAGTGCTTTGTCTCTTGAGCTCTGAGGGCAATTCCTGAATGTCTAGACCCATCAGCGTTTCAGTCCTCAGCTCATCTCAGAATAATAGTACACACATTTAGCATCATAGTCTCACCAATCACATCCTCTTCCACACCCTTTCACCCCCCCATGAAACTCAGGTATCCCTAGCAATGAGTTCAGAATGAAAACAGATTAGGCAGAATAGGCCGCACCTATTTTCTGTGATTATTTTGGTAAAATCAGTTTTGTTTTCAGAATACTTGTACTTTTCCATAAGCTGTTTCCCAAAGCATGTCCCTCTCTCATTAAATAGTTTTTTCATTTAAATATTCTATTTCCTTTTCTGTTTTACTTCTCCCTAGTTCTCCCTTCTGTCTTGGTTGCATTTAAACATTACTATGTGACTGTTTTACTAGTAGCTGTGAATTGATTTCACCTGTTCCAGCAGTATCCCCCACTTGAGGGTCTTTACCTGTTTTCTAGAACAGGTCTCCATAGAAATGAAGAATCATCCTTCCCATTTAGAATAATTAGAATTTACTGTCTTACTAAACCAAGTCTAATGAAGAGCAAATACATTTCACATCTATAGGCAGAATCCTGAAACTTTTTGTATGAAACAATAATATATGACATATTGCATCTAAGACATTGCCCCACTAAAGATAGTCTTTGACTAAATCAAAGATACAACTGATTTTAATGTATCTTTAAGAAGGGAAGAGATGCATGTCTTTTGTTGTAGCCTATCTCACATGTAGAGAAACATGTTCTTCTAAAATATGAATTTAGATATAGGAGTGATAGAAGGTTAACACAACAATATCACAACACAGTTGAGATGCTAGAAAATCTGTCTATTGTAGCATTAAGCATATCATCATCCTTATCGTGGATAGGAGCCCTGCTCTTGGACAAAATCCTTATTGGATTAAGTATCATAAAAAAACCCACAAAATAAGAAGATGGTCCCTGCCCCCAAAATCCTATAATCTAAAAGGTAACAGGCATGAGAGTACTGGGAAGGGATGAAGCAGTTCACACAGCATAACAGATAATTGCCTAGAGCAGCCAAATCTGTAGGCATCATGGCAGAGGTAAATTTCAAATAGAAATTTTTGAGGAAAATACTGATGTGGCTTTGTGGATGTTTATAAGAAACTCAGCATGAGCACCTGGGAGCAGTATGGGAGATAACATGGATGTACATATCTGAAATTTTAACAAGTAGGTGATAAGTATCATCCTGGGTAGGCTGGATGTAAGAGCTTGAGAGATGATGTGGTGGGGGTAGATCGCAAATGGACTTAAAAATGAAGACAGGTACTTTACATTAATCCTATAAAGATGGGGAGACCAAAGAAAGGGTTGCAAGAGAAAGGGTTAGAATTTAGGATATTTCTGAATGGTTATGCGTTGGGTAAGGTAGTGCATGCCAATGGCAAGAAAACAGATTTTGCAGCAATAAACATGTCACATGATGAAAATTTGGATGAGTTTTTAGTATGCAGATGAATGCAAAAAGCCTTATACTAGAAATGTTATGAAAAAAGTCTTGTTGGGATTAAGGCATAGTTTGGCTATGAGAAACAAGAAGGAGGTGGAAGTAGCAAATAAGTGACAGGCTAGATATGACTTGCCCACAGTGATCTGAAAAGGAGATATAATTGAACAATTGTTTTAAACGTACTGTGCTTGAGGTGGTGGCTAGATGTCCACAAAGAGCAATTTTGAGCCAGATTTCTTGAGATTTTCTTTTGAATAAAAACAGGCTTATCTAGAGAAGAGATAAAAACAAACAAACAAACAATATAAATAATAACAAAAATAATAACAATAACTAAATCATCATAATGGTAGATCACCATAAATGCTGGAGACGGGTCTTGGAAGAGCCTCCAAATAGGAGGCAGTCCTAGCAAACAGACACATAGAGGGAGAACAAGGAAAGGCTAGTCGCATAAACCCAGGGAGGGCAGGTTTTCAAGAAGACAGGTGATAGGTTAATTTGTTAATGATGGACTATTATTTTTGAAATTTGGTTCAGTTCAAAATCTGTGAGAGACATAAGTAAGAGCAAATTATGGTGCATCTATGGGGAGAAGGCCAGTTTACGGAAGTTTAGTATGAAACTGGAGAAGAGGCACGCTTAATGAGCTTGGAGATGAAAGGAGAAAGAGGAGCAGTGTGTGGCTGGTGAGCAAAGGGGATCAGAATAAGTATGTTTATGGTGGGAGCGTGAGAACTGAAGGAGGAGTGAACAGCAGTTTGCTCAGGATGGAATAACTGAGGCAAACGGAGGAGTCAGAGAAGAGAAATTCTTAATGTGTGACATGGAAGACGGAAAGGAGTTACAGGAATGGAAGTGATAGAAAGCAGACGTCTTCATGTAGAAGACATTGGTGAGATCCCAATGTGGAGAGCAAAGTAGAGGCAGGAATGGGGTAAGAGTGAGGATGAGTCAGGGTAGCAAAAAACCCACTTGAGATGACAGGTGTTGTTTTCAAACTGGAGAATGAGAATTGCTTAACTAGGAAACTGGAAGAACTGAAGATGGAAAAAATGAACTTGTAGGGGGGAAAGACAGCTTTTCTCAGAGCTAGCTGTTTTGGAGTAGGAGAGAGGCAAAAGAGAAGGGCGAAGAGTGAAGCGGGGAGAAAATAAACAACTGTGCTTGAGACAGAAGGAGAAAGAAAAGAAGAAATGTGGGAAAAGGGAGGAGAGACTAATATTGATAACTACTGATGGCCTGGCGTTGTGGAAAGACCGAGTGGCAAAGGATGAGGGAGAAGAGAACCTGAAATACAAAGCTGAAAAATATATGATCATTGTTTAAAAGGGAGGAGCACAGCAGCAGGAGATCTGAGAAGATACCTGCTGAAAATGAAGTGAGCTTAAGCATAGGGAGAGCTGAACAAGGAATGCAGACTGAATGCAGAAAGGAGACATGGAAATACTCAGCAAAGGGATTGATGGATCACCAAAGACTTATGTGGGACACTTTGAAAAGAAAATGTCTTGAGCTGAAATCAAAGAACAGGGTTGAAGAGAACTGCTGCATGGAGAGCAGAGAGCAAGAAAATGACAGGGGAAAGTGGAGAGGCGTCATGTTCAATGTGGCTAAAAATGGAGAAAGAGTGGAAAGGGTTTAGCCAGGGAAGAGCATAGGCAGGCAGACAGCAAAAGTCCAGTGTGACTACCATGAAGCGAAGCTGGGGGCAGGGAGGGAGAAATGTATGGAAAAGAGAAACCTCTGAAAGGCAGGGAAGAAAGACAAAAGGATCCAGGGTTTGGTGAGGCTGAAGGGGGTGACATATAAAGGAGTAATGGATGACAGCGGTTCTTTTACAGAGACAAGGAGAGTGGGAGGAAAGAAGGGTGTGGGTGTGAAATTCGAAGCTGTGAAATAAGACAGGTAGAGGCAGCAATAAAGGAAGAGGTAGCATCAGGCAAGACAAAATTTTCAAGCTTGGATGGTAAAAATAGAGGTCCTAAATCCTGTTTAGCCATCTCAGTAGAAAGTGGCTTTAAAGCATAGTCCCTCAAAAGATTTTTCTCTTTTCTCTTCCAGAGATCATCTTCAGACAGTTACTCAGATGTGTGGCCTTTTTCTGTTGGGGAGGGCAGAGGGAAATGAACTACTGATTCCTACTCTCTTCTGTTCATTGTGTTTATTAGGCATTTGGAAGGGCTGATAGAAATCATGTTAAATAAAGTAGTGAGTGACTGATTTAGCTGAGAGAAGGCATAGTTGTGACAGTTTCATCCCAAGCAAATTTATATCCCTCTGTCTCATCGCATTAGGCAGGTATGGTTGGACAATGTACTTTCTAATGCTTAATACTGATTTGAGCTCAAATGAAACCTAAATGGCTGAAACCAGGTTTATTTCAGCAGTCTGCACTGGAGGACTCTGCCACCTCACCTGATTATGATACCTGCTTCTGTCTTAGGGGCTTTCTTGTTTCTCCTGCAAAGCAGCAGTAGCAGCCATGAAAATGTCTTTCAGTGTGAGCTTTCCTTAGAAGTGGCTACCTCCTTTTCCAGATGTGGGCCTTGCCACTTCTCCATGCTTTTATCAGCTGGAGTTTGGATTTCTGTAGTGAGCTCTACACTGACCTATACCCAGAGATCAAAAGGAAGCGTCCCCACATGAAAGTAGAACGCCCACTGGCTTAGCCAGTTTCTTCCAACACGTTCCCGGCAGGCAGCCTTGGCGCCTGTGAAATTCAAAGTATTTGTTTTTACATGCACTGAAAGCTTTGGAACAGGATCTGTCTTCCTTGAATATACCTCTTGCTCCTTGCAATAACTCAGCAATGGGGGTTCTTTCATTGAAGAGGTTATTTTTACTGATACATTGGGAAAAAGTCTGTCGATCTCAAATCCTGAATGTTCAACTAGGTGCTCTTGAGTGGCATATTCAGTGATTATGACTATACAAGAGCCTGAAGCTATAAAGCCTGTTTCCAAGACAAGCTTCCTCCTTCTTGTTTTTGAAAAGAGGTTTGGTAGACTAAGGGAGCTGCGGAAGACTGTGGTTCTGGTTTGTTTTCTAGGAATGACTAAGGGAGGAGGAGTTTCTGATTACATTTTGATGACTTTGTTAGCAAATGCATTTCTTTAACAGTACAAGAGCTTGCAGAAAGCATTTTTTTCATCTTGTAAAACCCTCCTGAATTTCTACTGTTTCTTCTTAGATACATCCTGTTATTTTCACTTTTAGACTTCAGTCCTTCCACATTTGACATACAGGCATTTCCAGGAATATTCTAAAATGGAAAATTTCAATATTAGTAAACATGTTAATTTCAGATATTTTCATTGTGGGCTAAGGTCTCAGGATTTCTTTTATTAAGTGAGAAAACCCCACCTTACTTAAAAATAACAACTATATGAGCACTCAAGCCATCTTAAAAGTGCATTAAATTAAAAAAAAAGAAAACTAATCTGATAAACATTTTGCTTTCATATTATAGCAAGAAATGCACAGAAGAGAGTTCATATCTTGATCATAATAATGCATACATGGGATTAAGGACTTAATCTGAGGCTGCATCAGAAAGAGGGCTGTTGTTTGAGTCTATGGAAGCAAAATGAAGGAACTGTGCATAAGCTATTTTCTGTTCAGAATAATGGTTGCCCCAGACTAGCTTCCCTTACATAATTTCAGCTGGGTCTAACCATTACAGCAAATAGTTCCTCTTGTGTTTGGTCCCAGCCAAGAAATAAAGGCATAAAGAGAAATTATGTGAGGACTGATACTCAGTGCTGCTGAAAATGTGATGGCATGAGGCTTCAGTTCTCCAGTGTCGACCACTCCCTGGTAAAGCTCATCTTATCCTTTCTTCCCAGAACTGTGTTGAAACTATTATGTAGCGTGGTATTACCCTGTACTGCAGTGACATCTACTGAAGAAAAGTGAAAAATGCGTTCAGGAAAGCAGCATTGGCCTGTCTTGAACATAATGCAATTATCAAAGCTTGAATGTATATTTAAATACTGAGGGATTTGAATTTTTTCCCCTTTGAATACTTCAGAGCTATTATTATCTGATTTTTACTCACAACCCACCATCAAAATGTCTCCTGACTTTAAGCAAACAAATACTTACCTAGCTAATGTATTCTGTGACTTGCTTTGTATGCGAATACTTAATACCTGAAAGACCGTGTTTTAGCTTAGTTTGTTCTCCCCTTGAGAATGGAGTGAACCAAGTTTGTTCACTGGAGGAGGAAAGGGATTAGAATTTGGAGGACTAGCAAATATAGGAAGTGTTCAGGTAGACCTGGCTGGAAGCTGAGCACCACGGCAGGTGAGAAGAGGTAGAAAGGGCAAGGAGAATTAGGTATTGGTATTAAGATAAACAGTTTGTATTTGTATTACATTTATGTAGAGCATATTTGATAAGGTCCTTTCTTTATGCTCTCCTCTTTCCAGCAAGCACTGTTCTATACGAGAAACAAAACTGGACCCCATTTTTTATTGGCTAACGACTTGATTGTGTTACCTGTAGCTGTTTATGGAGGAAGGTCTGTCTTGCTGCTGGTAAAGGTCTGTGGTCTGCAACTAGTTCACTGGGCTACTTTCATCCCTTTCTTGCAGGGGATCTGATTATGGGATCTAATCTCCCTGCCATTGGCAGCAGTGGTTACAGACCTCTGGATCAGGAAAGGAACATGAGGAAGGATTTGTGCTGCTCTTCCACTCTTCTGAAGCAGATAGCATCATGTTTTTTTGGTTGTGAGACCCACTTTGAAGAGACAGGTCCAAGCAGAAGAAATCCTGTAAGCATATGAATGTGCCAAGCTATCGATCAGCTCAAAAAAAGCACCATGGGGCTGCAAAATGTTGCTAGATTGAGACTATTGTTGCTTGAAAAAGACCTGAAAATACTGATGAGAAGGTTTTATGGTTCTGCTCTCTTCTGCACTTTTTTCTAGTCTCCCAGAACGCAACACTTGCAGCCTATAATTAAAACAGCTTGCTGCTATTTGCATTTTCATGAAAGGATCCTCTTCTAACATACCACTCTTAAGTATCTTATTTGATATCTGGTAAAATTTAATTTCAAGCTTTTTCTCTTTGCAGATCATTTAACTCTTGATGGCTTTTTAGCCTAGATCTATCTCTGTTTCTCTCTGAGTCACTCTCTCCTTCTCTCTCTCTCTCTCATTATTTGTTCACCTTTAAGCCATTCCAAAGCTATTGGAAAGACAGATTGCAAAGACAGAAGCCTGAATTTAGCCATTATGTTCAACAACTCTGGTGTGAGTTTCTACACATTGCTATTAAAAAAAATGTCTGTAGTTGAAAACCTAGTGAGGGAAATATGGGCTTCAGGCTGTTTATTAGTTAAATACTTCTATATGGCACTGTTAGCACATGTGAGTTGTATTTATGAATTTAGATGTGCAGTGAAAGAATAGTGTGTGGCATGACACTATTGGAAGTGCTGTATTTGAGGTCATACATAAAGTTAAAATACTGTGCATATGCTAAGTACCAGTTACTTTGTGCAATACAACTGAACAAGGCATCTCTTAGAAAAGTAATAGATAGGAACAAAGGGTGTCTAGCAAGTGGAATTTTCTGTTGATTCTCTCCTTCCCTTTCCTCTTTTTCCTTTTCCTGGCAGAAACAGATGGAATTTTATTTTCTCCCAATTACTATGAACTGAGAATAACAGCTCTTAAATTGGCAGTGAGGAGGCGGAAAGGTGTGGAAAAAAATAAAAACATGCAAATCCTCTCTAACAGTCTGAACAGTGAAATGTGGAAATAAAGCTTGTCATAGGAATTAACCGTGACTGGTACATGGCTTGTGGATTATACCCATTATATAATAACCCATCGCTCTTCAAATGATGTGTGTGTGTTAAACAATAATATGATTCTATGGTCCTTCTACAAGTGATTAGAGCTCCCAAACTATTATAAAAAAGAGGAGCATTATCATGTTATTTACCTAGCATTGCGGCTTGTAGAGTATTTTCACCTTTGGAGTTGGTGTATAACCATGGTCTATATGGAAGCCATTGACTTTCTTTTCACATTTCATTTTAGATTCTTCTTTGCCCAGTTTCCTCTTTTCCCAGATCAGGCAGAATTCTGTGTTTTATTTCATTTTTTTATCATTCTCTTATTTTAAAAATCATATTATTTAATCAGGGGAAGAGCAAGACGGTAGTAAACTTACTTTAAAATCTACTCCAACTAGCATGCGGACATCTTCTGAGAAAGTGGCTAATTTGATTTCTCTAAGGCAAGCTCTGGAGATAATCTGGATGTGCCTCTTGTGGTGGCCATACTATGATTGTCTGACATGCTTTCCAAGAGTCACACAAGGACTTTCTGTGCTACAGCTATCCTTAATTTTGAGAAAGAAGATTTTATAAATTGAATAGGTTAAACATCTTAATTCATCTCCTAAGCAGCCTCTACGGCCAGATGTGGAAATTAATATTCAGGAGACTGCTAAAATGCCATTTTGTAAACCTAGGCTGTGGGGGTTGGTGCAGATCCAACAGTTGGTTTTGTTACTGAGGAGGATCGTGAAGATTTCAGCATGTGCTGGACATGATCCTGCAGCCAGGACTGCACACCGTCCGAGCCTGGGGGACATCTCCCCTTCAGTGCGAATGGACTGAGGATATCCTGATGGGAGAAGAGCAGTGAAGGAAGAGATTTTGTGTGAGGGAGGGAAAACAAAAAGTTATCCAAAGAAGCATGAGAAAAAGGATCTAAATCTGGATGAATAACACAGAGGTATCAAACAGAAGAGAGTACTGACCAAGGAAATATGAAATGGTGTACGGGCTGACAGGCAGAGCTAATGTGATACTGTTTTCATTCCCATCTCCTACTCCAGCCATCTTTCTGGCCCCATGCTGCTGTGCTGCCACTGCCAAGGCAATGATATATTTTTAAGTCCGATAAGCTTTCTGATCAGGCTGGTGCTTAACCAGTTGTGTCAGTAGCGGTGGGGTGGGGAGCAGGCCATAGCACTGGGGTGGGAATGCCTCCATTCCATGTTGTTTCTGCTAAAGTCCCGCACTGGCAAAGGCAGTCTCTGTCCCTTCCCAAAGGGATATGATGACTCAAGTTCGCTGCCAGCGAAGCTCTTCTGCTGGCCCAAATCTCCTATAGCATAGAGGCAGAGGCTACTGTATGGTTTTGCTTGGACTTTACAGGGAACAAGCAATTGTAAATGAAGAGACTACGAAAAAGTCTGTGCTTCTGCAGTATCACTGTGGTTTCAAGGAGACAGTTACAGAAGTTAAGACAATGAAGTTTCTTTATATGTATTTTATCTTCAGATCAAAGAATAGTAAGGCAGTGAAAAGAGCACATAGGGAGTACACTAGCTACTGCTGAATAAGCCATCCTTTTGTTAGGAGGTGTACAAGGACAAAATAAGTTATACTTAACTGGTAATACCCAAATACATTAATTGCATGCATTGATTTTATGTATGGGTTAGATCTTCTAAACAATTACAGTTATATCCCTAGATTTCTACATCAATTTCCCCTTATTTATTCTGTTTATTTTTCTTTTTATGGGGGTTAATGAAACTAGATTAAGCCCTCTTCTTTAGAGATCACTTACACATTCCAGTCACTGTGAGCAAACCTAAGAATGCTTGAAGGCTCAGGTTGCAAAAACCGTGGTGACATATTCAAGTAACAGCTCTCCTAAGTTCATTTTCTATTACTTGTGTTAAAAGTAATAGAATTCTAAGAGCTTTTCTTCCCAAAACTTAAATTCTGGCTCTTAGCTACCTGACTGCTCTTGATACATTCTGGGAACTCACTCCAGCTTGAAATTTTCCATGCAATTTCAATGGACTGAGACATTTAAAACAAGGGGAAAGAGAATGAAAAGAAAGAGCATTTGATCTTTAATTGCTTACATGCCACATAATTCTAAGTCCGTGATGGGGGATATTCAGTCAGTGCTTCTGCCAAAATCTGTTGAAGTCAGTCTTGCATGAAGTCAAAGACTTGCATTGACGAAACAATGATAGGACTACCAAAGTGACTGACTACTTTTAAAGTACAATAAAAGCTTTTAAAACAATAGCTGACTGCGGTGTGATATTCATATACCTGAACTGGCTTTAAATAAGTTAGTGCAGGAGGCAGCAGAGGTGAGGGCACCACAGCATGGAGCTTAGCATGGACTAATTTACATCATTATTAGGAGAGGTAAAGTCCCAACAGACCTATTCCTTGCCCTGGGTTTCATTTGGTCTCTGATGAAGATGTTTTGGATATTCTGGATTTGCAAGGAGATCCCTTGCAATTCCAACCCCTGCCTGTTATCACTGTGTCAGCAAGACAAGGCAGTAGTGCCAAAGCTGGTGTCCACTTCCATGCTTTGCTCAGGGAAGGGAGAGTGCCACATCATCTGGAAAATCTAATGACCTTGAGTCCAGGGTACTCACCAGTTACCACTCCCTCTCCACATGTTCATTTGCAGGCAAGGGACTGGGGAAGGGCTGGCTCCTCGTTGCCTGAGGCACCTGACCTCAGCTAGGGTTGGGGTATATTTCAAGCTCAGTTTTGGCATTGCTGCAGAACCAAGGTCATGCAGGTCCCAAGGACTGTATGTGTGTTGGATTAAGATCAGTAACTTCTTTTGGGTATGACAGACTTTGCAATTGATTTTGATATTGGTAATAATAAGCTGTGATTTCAAGGGTGGGGGGAGGGTGTCATTTTTGGTAGTGCTCTGTATTGATCCTAATCCTCTCTAGAACTGATTATCAATGACAAGTGATAAGTGTTGCTGGCTCTGGTCTGACATATGCGTGCCCTTCCTCCTCTCACCCACACACTGCATGATTCATGCTTTCTATCACTTAACTTAGCCTATAGAGTGAAGCAATAGCCCTAGAGACTGTTGGTGATTCCTTGTTGTCTCCGAGGAACCTGAAACATGGAGTTTGCTGAAGGTCACACACCTTAAGTTTAAGCGGAGCTTCCAAGGAGATGGCTGTGAAGCATGGGATAAGAGATGTTCAGTACACTAAAAATATTCAGTTACATATTTTCTGCCGAGCAGACCCTGAAAGATCTGGGAGGAATGCCAGAGTGATGCTGGTAGCTGAATGTATCTGAGCCATCATGTCCTTGACTGCAGGAAAACAGAAGTGTTGTTGGATCAGGACTTTTTTTTACAAGACTACTCTCTCTTTGTTTTTCTTCAGATGGAGTCATGTCAAATGCCAGGTCAAAAATCTTAGAGTCACTTTTGGTTGTGCCCTTCTCATGGAAAGCCATGTGTCAGATGAAGCTTTTAGCGATGCAGTTTGCATAGATAGCACCTTATTTATCTCATG
Source organism: Apteryx rowi (assembly GCF_003343035.1). Lineage (NCBI taxonomy): Eukaryota > Metazoa > Chordata > Aves > Apterygiformes > Apterygidae > Apteryx > Apteryx rowi. The sequence continues at coordinate 1,595,642 of NW_020448097.1, read as the reverse complement.
CTTACCTCATGCCAGCATCATATGCATATTCCTGGATTTTCCACTGTTTCACTGATTCACTGAGTACAACATGTTGAAAATGCTGTAGCATCCTTGCTAACATAATCAGCCTGATTCCTTATATCGCATGCCCATTTAGTGGACGCTCCAGCTTCAGTCTGTCTTAGTGTAAACAGCTCTGAAAGGTTGGGCCGAAGTCATATTTGAAACCCCCTTCTTGAGCATCCAGTCAACAGAATTCTGCACTATACATTGCCTTGCATTTTGAGGTTTTGCTCCTGTGCCTGAAGGCAGGGGTCAGTGAAATTTCTGCCATGGTAACTCTATTACTTGGAACTGACCTCTGAAATGTGGCTTGTTTGATTTGCCCAACTATTTCTCTTTACCTAAAATATTAAAAATTACTGTCACAGTTGAACTACGATTGTTTGAGTTATGATTTTTGCTCCTGGTAACTCTGATGAGATTGGAATGTTTCTAGATAAGGATATATCTTTGTTGATTCCTCTGCGGCACCTTAAGCTCCTACTGGTATTAGTGCCATTGTTGTTATTACAATTCTAGAGCTTTCTGTTTTATTCAGCACAGCCAACGTGGAGAAATTTTCATTTTATGTCTATTTCAAAACCCTGCCATTTTTTCCTGACATTGTAACAGAAAGATTTCTTGCTACTTGACTTCAATATCTTATACTGATTGATGTTTCTGAAGCTCTCTTTCATGCTTTACTTCTAATAATTGTAACTGCAGCTTAAATGGAACATTCATTTCACATTAGCTTCTTGTATTCCAGTGGGATTTTGCAGTGATGTGGAAAAATATTCCAAGCCTTTAAAGAAAGATTGTCTGACAAAAATGTTTGAGTTCATTTTTTAAATATTTTCTGATCATTGACCCCTGTGAGAACTGAAGTAGCCAAATAAGTATATACTAAAATATTAAGCATGTTTATTCCATAATATTTATATTGGTGTGTGAATGGAGGGAAGAAAGTGTGCAGCTGGTTGTCATGGTTCATTGAGATCTCTCAAATTTCCAGGATAGGGTACTGTGTGAAACAAAATTTATTTTTATGAGCTCATTAGGAAAAAAAAAACATGAAAGCAAACAAGGGGTTAATCCCTTCTCTCTAGACTAGCCTAAACTGTTAATTCTCTAGTTAATTCACTAGTTCATGGATTCATTAATTTGATAATTTGTTACTATTGCATGCTTATGAGCAAAATAGTTTCCTAACGTATGGTGAGAGTGCTCATCCTTCCTCCTCCATCATGATGTGGGTGCCCCCTGCATTGCACTGGGAAGCACAAGAGCCTCAGCAGTCCGGCGGCTGGCAGATCTGTTCCAAAGGCTGCTTGGGGGAACTGACGTATTTGTACCTTCTAGCTTGGACGTTTGGTCTAGACCATTCCTATTGGTTGTTTCAGGTACTGGGCAAGGATTTACTTAATTCTAAAGAGTTTCGGACTTACCAGGTGTTAACAAACAGTTCCTTATAAAACCGCAAGGATAGCAGACCTCATTCTTTTTGTCTCTGAGTGTCCAGCGTACGTGTTGCTCTCGCTTTAGCCGAACGGTGCTGCTCCCAGCTTACATCAGGCCTTAGCATAAGCCGTGTGTTAGGCTCAAACCCTGAGCAGGAGTTGAGTGCACAGTCAGAGGCAGTGCTGAACAGACAGAAGTTAATAGACCCTGTAGTAGTAAATGTCCCACTCACTCTGCATCATGCTGGATTTTAAGTCATTGTTAAGAATTCTGGATTATATGGGACATTAGGTAGCTCGGAACAAGTGTATCTTTGTCTAGAGTTTGCAGATTTCTTTGAATACGCTGGATATGATACTTGGAGTTGAAAGAAGCCCATCTGTTTAACAATAGCTCCAGAAATGGAACCACCACTGAAGAACAGAGCCAAATGTAAGGTACAGTCTTTTGCCAGAACAGTGGTGATGGTAGCCAAAAAGCTCATGTAGAAATAGGATACAGTGAACCAAACGCTGGTATGTGATAGAGCCAAGAAGCTTTATCAGATTGTGTACTGGAAAGGCAGGGCTTGGAGTTGTGGGGGAGACTATTTTCCTGCTATGCCTCCTGCTGCGTTCAGGGAAACAGGCTGTGTAAGGATTCTCTGTAAATTGCACCAAAGATGGCACCAAAGTAACATTCATGTAATTAATGACTAATATAATTAGTTTTCTTTATAGTGGAAGTGACCCATAAAGCTCCAAATACTGGCTAGCCATGTGGTTTAAGGGACAATATAATAATTTGCCAACCCTAAGAATTACTGCAGCACATCATTCTACATAGAATAGCTAAGGAAACCATGAAATGTCTTGGTAATTATAAAAGTGTTGATATATATGGAAAACTACACTGGCGCATAAATTTCAAATGCAGCTAAAGGGAAAAATGCATGTAGAAATCTATCTTTCTTAAGAGTTTGCTGATATTTAGACTGAAAGGAGAGTGTGGGGTCATCAGGACCTGTAACATCACGTGTGTCAGGGCTGAAATTATATGGGCGTTCTTCAGAGGAGTGTTGTTCAGATTTAATGTTATTTGAAGCCACATTACCACAGCACTAATTCAAGAAAGAGAGAAAATTCGCTTGGGCTGGATCCTATTCTCCTTGTGAATGTGTCTTTGCTGGAATATATGCATCTTAGAAATTTCTGATCCAATGCAGTGTCTGATTTTCAATGCAAACGTAGTTTACCTTCAGTTTCTTTTAAGGTGTGCTAGGCTAGAGCAATGGCTTTCTGAAGTCACACAGTGAGAACAGTAGTTCCTTTTGATGCTCTTCAGTCTGCTGCCTCTTCCTTCTACTAGAACAGACACCATTGCACAAAAGCTTGTAGTCTCATCTTAAGGTTAAGTATTTACCTTCCCACTTCCTGTATCATTGCTTCAGTTTTTTGGAGTAAGGCAGTTTTACGTACTTCTAGTATATTTTCTCTAGATCATTGTTTCCTTCAGGTACTGAAGCACTGACAATGTGCATAAAAGTGGCTTTGATTTCATTAAGGGACAGTATATGAATTTAATTATAACTAAAAGAAGAGAGACACTGTCACTTCCTTTGTCTCATCTCTATGCAGTAGTCATTTCTCCAAATGATGCAGGGGATCTGGGGATGTTGATATATTAAACTTGGCTCAACTAAGAATGCTAGGGCACCTTTTTTGCAAAGCATGTTTTATTATACAGTTCACCTCAAGAAATATTGAAAATAAAGGTTTCTGACATTATACGTTAAAATAACCTGAGCTTACAGTGCCTTCAATAGGGAAAACTTTCTCAGTGAATTTCTTTTGTTTTCAAAAGGAGTTTCTTGTGATCAGGACTGGATATAGTAGTGATATATGGATGGGGACAGTGCGGTGGCATTATTAGTTTCCCACTGCATGACCTCAAAAGCAATACTTGGGTGCTACAGCTCTCTTCAACACCCCTGCTTATAGTTATCTGCATTGTATCAGAGGAGAAAAATCAACCGCATAAACCACAGCTATATGAAATTCTATGTCAGGCTCTTTTCAGCTGGAAGCCTGAAACACCCCAAAATGTTGTCTCAGGTCTATGAGGACCAAAAATTGATCACAGGCCACATGATTTCTATGGGTTAATCTCCTGGTATACTTCCATTATGTGCTGAATTCTATACATGTATTTAAGGGACAGCTTTTAACCCAGCTTTATGAATTAAAAGGGTACTATAACTCACCTGCTGCTGTGGTGTGTCTGACTGGAGCATCACCATGTCTAGCTGACCTATGGCTAAAAGAGTGGCAGATGGCATGAGGACAGCAACAGGGCCATTAGCTGGAATGGTTCTCCATCAACTCAGATCAGGGGCATAGAAGGCCCCATTCCACATGTTGAAATATGCCAGTTTCTAAATGTAAAAAAAAAAAAAGTTTATATTTATCTTCAAATGATCTGGGTCACCATACAAATTCACTGCTTACCAGAGGGCTGGGGGTTGGGGATGGGAGGAGGAAGTAGTTCTGTGAAATCTTTTGAAAAGCCAAAATAATGAAGCTTCTCATTATGACAAAGCATTTGTAAGAAGGACATGAGTAATTTGCTATGTGTTTACATGAGCGGTCTTGTAGAAAGATATTTTTTAGCCTGATGAAGAGAGAAAGAAAGATACTCAAACAAAGTCTGTCTATGCAATGGCATGACATTATCTAGGTAATCCATGTCCTGTCAGTGTATTACTAGAACTTGTTCTTTCCTTGTCACTGTTAGTTAAAAAGGTCTTTGTCCTGTGCAAATAAAAAGACATTTGAGTGCTTCTAAGTACAACTTTGAGAGAAAAAATATTTGCTTGAGACAAACAATTGTTTTGTGGCAGAACCATTTCAGGTGAAAAGAATGCAAAAATCTAAGCAATGTGTCTCTGATATATAAATAAATGCCCTGTAATTGTCTTTGCTGAAAGTGGAGGTAATGGTGTTGAAATAATAGGCTCCATGGAAAAATGAAATCCTGTAAAGTGATAAATGTGTAAGGTCAGCTGAACTATTTGAAGGTAAATCATGTTTCTTTCCTTAGCTACTGGCATCTTTACCTAAGAAAAAGCCTTTCAGAAATTAACTCCATGTGCTCCATAGAGTTAGGAAAAGACCTGTATCAGGTATAGGATCACACCTTCCACTTCATTTAACTGGAACCCCTTCAATGCACTGCTTTTTGACTGGACTAAACAATTCCTAGCACAAAAATGTCTGAACTGTGTTCAGACATGCTCGGCTCCAGCTAAGACAGTTTCAAGCAGACGGCTGGCATGACTGATGAGACCAAAACATTTTTGACCAGTTTCCTGCTACAGGGCTAATACTTCACATTCTTTTTAAGAGGTTGGGATCCTTTAAATAGATAATAGGAAAAACTCCTCATATACACACAGACATGGTGGATCAGTGGGCCCAAATCCCAGCCAGAGCCAGCAGATAGCAGAGTACTGACCAGTAGGTAATTTCAGTTTAGAAGCTCACCCTGATCATTAATACAGCTCATAGAGGTTGCCTTAACAGGCAAGAGCTGCTAGCAGCTTCCAAAGGACTGTACGCAGCAAACTCCACCAGAAATGGAGCACACATTTAGCACTGCAGAACCTTATCACATCTGCTTTCCCGTTAGGCTTACACCTGTCAGGGGTTATACTCATACCAGATACTTTTTCCAGCATTTCTCAGTTTCCGTTTTATCTTCCAGCCATTTCCAATCCTAATCTCTCTCCCAGCTTTCTACATAGACTCCCCCAACAGAGGAAACCGTCCAATTTTATATTGTATGCATATAAAATATTATATATTATACTGTATATATATATCTATCTCTCTATATATAATATAAAAAACACAATATAGCATTGGTGCTGTGCCAGGCAGCAGTGGTATCCTGTCATGAAGAATTCTCCACCCCAACCACGTAACTCTGTGGAGGAGTTCAGGATCCTTACTGCACGTAAGGAAACACTCCTCTTGAGATGGAAACACCAGCTTCTGGACACCAACAATCTGGTGCAAATACAGTGCGCTTCATCTGAAAGTTGAGTCTTTGGCTCAGCCTCTATGTTCATATCCCCCTTTACTTTCATTGCAAGATAATTTTTTCATTAACGAAGGCTTTCACTATTTTAAGGATAACTTCACAAGCAACTGAACAAGAACAAAGACATTGTGCAAGAATAAAGATATAGTGAAAGAATAAAGAAGAAACTATTAATGCCAAGTGTGTAAGAACTCACACAAAAAATAACTCCTAGGAAGAAGAACACTTAAGTTCTGAGAATTCAGAACTTTGATATCTTATTTCTTATGCAACTCATTTTCTTTACTTACCTGGTGTTTCCATTAGAAATATGACCCTCCCTCCCTGCCTCCTGTTCAGCTGGTATTTTGATCATGACAGCTTTTCATCTTTAGGATGACCATTTTTCATCTTTAGTATCAAATGGAATTTCTGTACTTTATAAGACCAGAGGTTCAGGTAGTCCCATATCTTTTCTTTGACAATGATAACTTTCAAATGATTGCAAAAAAAGTACAAGGAATTGTTACAGGCAAAAAAATAATTTTTTTACCCTTATGAAGTTGGTTTTAAATGAAAACTCTGAAGGGTTGCTCCATACTTAAGATTATCTCTATTATAATTGTCATTGTAATATGTTGGAGAGGCCTTTTTTAACCCCTACAGGTCTGTTCCTTTGTGATATCCTCTTAACTCTTCATAGCAATGTTATATCGTCGTAAGGGGTTTTATGGATTAACTGTGCTATATTAACTCTTTAAATTTCCTGATATTCAAGTTCAGTGTATGTTCTTGTGTTTGGAATAAAAGTCAACATGAGTTTATATTCACTGAATTTTTCATTTTTTTATTTCATTCATCATATATTCATCCCTATATTAGACAGTCCCATGTGTATGGTCTCTCCTTGTAAAAAGTCTCTAGAGAATTTCTATTTGCTTTCATCATCTGTCTTTGAAATAATTTCATTTCCACTGTTTTTAGACAGGCGAGAATAAAACTAAGTACAACATGAAATATACCTTTGATTTATATAGTGCAAGTATAATGTCAGTGTTACTTCTGATGTTGTTTACGGACCTTTTTTTGATAATGATTCTTTCCTGTAGACACCTCCAAAGTGAAGCTGGATTTGCCTTTGATACCACTGGCAAATGCTTGAAAAAAAAATTTTAGGCAGAGAAACTTTTTCTCAGGAAGTTCCTAAGACGTATCTCTTTATTTCTAGCTTGCCTGAATGCATATTATTTTAGTGCCTCCATTATTTCTTTCAGAACTCTGTGAACATATAATTTAACCCTGAGGACTTGTCCTTCACCTTATCCTGCCATTTCAACACCTCTTCGTTTGATTCCTCAATCTTCATCTGTAGAAATGGGATAGGCCAATTTCAACATCTTCCTGCTGTTTTTACCCTCCTTCACAACTAAGCTTTGACTCATATTCTCATGTCTTTAACACAGAACATTTACATTATCTGTGTTTTTAAATGTTTTAGGTAACACAAGGAAGACTTCTTGTTAAAGCTAGTTAAAATAGTGGAAATACCTCCTTTTGTTCAACTAAACCCTCTCTTTTTCACCTGTGATTATTTTTAAAGGAAATTGAAGGCAAGTTGGTATGTGTATGAGAAAGGAAAAACACAGTATTTTTCTATTTTTGTAAGAAATTCTTCAATTGCAGTAAATTCATTTATGTTCTAAAAACAACTAAACAATAAATATTTGTTTCAAGTTTTTAATACTAGTATTTTGACACAGAGAAAAAAAGGAAATCCCATTACCTTTATGTATTACTGATTTTGGGTCATCTGTTTATTATTAATTCAAACAGTTGCCTTAGGGAAAAGAAAATCCTTACAAATTAATAAGAAGGCTACATTTGGCACTCCTCCTCTTCTGCTCCACAGCTCCCTTTGCCTTCCTTGTTCAGTCTCATCTCTGCACACATAAAGCATAACCCTAAAGGAGAATAGGGAAGGGTGATAGATGATCAGTCTTGCCTTACAGGGAGAGAAAGAGGTGCCGTCAGCTGCTGCTTCTCCACTTGCCCTGCCAGTCCCTTGTCCTAAACCCTTTCCCCCTCCCATTGCCCTTTCGCTTTCCTTTCACACTGGACACCAGCAGGCCTTTCTGCCAGCAAACATGGGCTACTCCCTTGGGCCTTCAGCAGTCTGTTGGGCTCAGTCGCCAAAAAGCAGAGAATTGCTGCCTCTTGCAGGCTGACCGGATGCGACCGCTGCTGGGGTACTGCAGGCAGCCAGTGCCCAAGTCATTCCGCAGGTGGCCACTGGAACGTCCTAGTGGGCAGACGCTTCTATTCCTAATAAAGTCGAATAAACTGAATTATAACTAAATAACTAAATAAATGATTAAATGAAAAGTTGAATAAATGAAACATTATATATTCCAACTATAATGTAATTTTTTAAAAGAATAGTCTCTTAAGTAAACAGAAGTCACATTTGTGAGCTTGCAAGCAGAGTGCTGCAAACAAACTGTCTCTGTCATCATTTTAAAATACAATGCTGACAGATCTCTAACCTGACAGTAGCACTAAACAGGATTAACCACTTTAACATCTCGGGTTTCATTTCACTGAAATGGAAATAAGTGCTGTTCACATGAAGAATGGCATTTGTCATATTATTCATGCCTGCAATGGCCTCTCAGAGTGATATGGTCTGTCACATCATACCAAACAATGCACAATTTTAAACTAAACTTTCAAGAGTGCTTCAATGCTATTACTATCAGTGAAATCTTCTTTTAGTCTTGGTGTACTAATTGAAACATGCAGCAACCCAGCTCAAAGCGCCTGATATGCCTCACTTTAAAGCAGAATTTTGCGTTCACTCTTATGGAACACATTTATTTAGCACTTAGCCCATCACCAATTAATTCCATTTTGTATCATCTGCATTTCATCCAGGGTATTTTCACCTTATTATAACTGGTACAGTATAAGCAGGACTCATACAGTAGTAATTTAGAGGCCTGATGCTTTTGATGATGAATTAGTGATCTTGTAGCCAACTTTAACAGCTCTTTTTCCTGGCTCTCCCAGGTCACGGCTGCTGTGCTGCCCTAGAGGCAGCCCAGACGGCTAACTTACACTTCTTTCCCACTCCCTGATCGCCAGCTGGACTCCCACTTGGGCTTCTTAACCCTCTTCTGACTAGCCCTGTGGGACAGTCCATGAGCCATGCACATTATCCAATTCACTCCCTTCTGCGAGGAAAGCTGAGGAGCCACGGGAAGTTGTCATCCGGTGCCAGCAGGGCAAGGAGACAAAAGAAAATGTCAGGGACCTATCTATAGCAAATGGCAAATCCCACAGCAGAAGTTCTCAGCTCTGTGCCATAACAGAAAAAATATTGCATTCAGAAGCTTGGATTGTGGATTGTGCGGCTCACAGGCTACAACATCGCATTGGCTAAAAATTATTCATTTTCTCAAAGTCTTTCCCCAGTCGGAAGAGCTGAATTTGTATTTTTTGTTAAACCACACAGGTGATTTGAACTTTTCTTCTCAGACATGCCCACCGTGGGACAGAGAATGAAAGTCACGGGTAGCTGGAAGCATGGGTGTTAGGCAGCAAATCCCCCTGGCCAGCTGGATAAGCCCCAGTGGCAGGGACTGGTCTGAACAAGAAACTTGGCAGTGTTAGGAGAAAGCACTGATTTCAAAGTCAGGGATTATTAGCACATCTTGTTTGCTTTATTTCTTAGGGAAGGGGGTGCTCTATTTTACTTTAACTTCATTTTTACTTTTTAACAATAGCCAAAGGAGAACTACTAAGAAATAGTAAGACTTTGCTCACTTGTTAAATGTAAACCTGGAGTTAGGATAGCTGCCTTTGTGATAACTAAATAGCTTAAATAGCATTCATATTCAGAAAATTAACTGTTGTGTTTGCATGAAGCTTGCAGTACCCACTGAAGAAATTCTTACCGGTACACATAGGGAAACCAACTGCATTAAGAGAAAAAAGTGGTAAGTTGCTTCACATTCCCTACTGTTATGAAGAGCATCTGAACTAAATGAAATTTAATAATCATAAATATTAACTATTGAAAATGAAATCAGAATTTGGGTCAGCTGCATTGCTATAATATTTGTTGGCGTGTAAGAATTAGTATCTTGGATGTGAATTATAACTTTTACATTTGGCCCCCTGATACAATTCACTGATCTGGATTATTATCAGACAGAAGTAAAGGTTTTGTTGGTTGGTGTACTGCTTTTTTTCAAAGTCCATGCTTATATCCATTCCATACAATGGTTTCTCTCATTTTATTCATGTGTATTATACTAGTAGGAATGCTTCCTACCTCATTTACACATATAGTGCTGCTTCACTGAAATTGTCTGCAGTCAAGGGTTGATTTTGCTGCAGTTCTTAGATACAAACACAAAAAAAAAAGGTTAGGAAAGATTTTAATTCTCAAAATAGGATATTTTAAATCAGAAGTTCTGAAAGCGTTTGATTCACAAATTTTCAATTCAAATGTAAGGTTCTTTATGTGAAAACATTAGAGAAAGAAAGGGTCAAAATGGGATATTTTGAAAAACTGAAACAAAATATTTCCTTCTGCTGAAACATAGTGTGATTTGGTCAGTTTATGAATATGCTCAAGATTTTGATTTTTTAGCCTGAATAAGGATGGAGAAAATATCTGAAAAAGGGAAAATTCTTAGGGAAGAAAAAACAAATTTCTGCCTAGCCCTGCATGTTATTTACCTGAATCAGCCTGAAGCTGCAGAGAACTTAATAGCTGTCAGTAAAAAGAGCCTCCTTATCACATCAAATTTTATCCTCTATTTTGGTACTACAAATCTATCACAGGTTTTTGCCCCTGACATTTTTCAAGTAAGCATCTTTTCTTTTTGCTTGATATCGTGCGGGAAGAAAGCAGCCTATGTAAGTACAAAAACAAAGAATGTAAATTCATTTCCCCTTCCTGGGGAAATTTTAATTACTATCCTTCCAATGGCAAAAGATTACTTATAGCTCAGGTCTAACTTATCTGAAATCAGTTCCTCTATGCTTTTCCCCCTATCAATCAACTTCTAACTAATACAGTAATATTTTTACAACTAGTGTGGCCAAGATTCTGGTTCAACTTCTGAGAGCTTTGTGTACATCAGAAAAGCTATTTTCAGGTTTGCAGCCATGCAAATGAAAATAACATAACTCCTTTTCTTTCAATACAATCAGTTCCTGCATGCATATCTATGCACATTATGTATATACTGTAAGTTCTTATCATTAAATGAAACTATTTTAGAACGTTTGAATTTAGTTACTTACTATAGTTGCAGTGAATGTTCTTTACACTTGTCATCTATAATTATTTCTGTTCTTAATTTACACAGTTTAAAAATTGTGAAGGAGGTGATGGCATTTCCTACAAGCAGGCAGAAAAGAAAAAAAAAGGAAAAAAATGTTACTGAAAGAGTAAGTCGCACTTTGGGCCCTGGAAGACTTCCGAAGCTGTTATTCAGACATTCCCACTCAACATAATTTCTCTACTCTGAAAAAGATAAGCTTCTTTGTCAGAACAAAATGTTACCTTGCTTTCAGATATAAATCTACATTTTCTGTTGAATTCACATAAGAGTAGAGGTCAGATCTATTTATGTCTAAATTATGGTGCTCTCTACATAGCACAATTGTGCAACCTCTCATATCTCTACAATATACTTACTTATACAGGACAATCATATTGTGACAGCTTGAATGAAGGAGGACTCAGAAATTATGAAGGCAGTTTAAACTTGTTATTGAAACAATTTATTTTTGGAAGCTAATAGCACGTTCATTGTTGCAGAAACAATAAAATCCTTTCCCTGAAGAAGCAGATCCTTTTAAATGGCCTTAAAGAAAGCTTACATTCATTGAATCATAGAGGTGGCAGGGAATTGGAAGGTCACTCAGTCCATCCCCTGCCCCAAGGTGAGTCTATCTGTTCCACTTCTGACGGATGGCTGTCTAACTGTTCTTAGTCCAATGTCGAAGGCTCCACAACCACCCAGCCAACCTTCTTCCCTATCCTTATCATCAGCTTTTATTTTTGAGTCTTTCTTGCTGCTTTTCACATTTATTCTTTCTTGACCCACCCACTAAGGACCCAGAGAGCAAATTGTTACCTTCCTCCTTACAGCAGTCTTTTAAGTATCTGATACATATTTGTATTTCTATCTATGCATGCTATTCTCTGTTCTTCCTCCTTCCCCCTGTCAGTCTAAACTCCCTTTTTTTTTCTTTTTTTTTCTAAATTTCCTCCTAAGGCATATTTTCTAGATATCTGGTCATTCTAATTGTTCTTTTCTACATTATTCATGGTCTATATGTTTCTTGAAGCCAGACAGACCACTGCTGCTGACCTTTTCTAGGGCCATCTAAAGCAGACTAAATGTTTCACAAAGAAGCTATGCCTCTGTTTCTATATCCCTGTATGCGGTTTGACTTTTTCACTGCAGCACTCTAACATTGTCACCTTGTGTTCAGATTGTGATTTACATAATTATAGATCTTTTGCTTTTGCACATAATAGCAGATCTTTTTCTGCAGAACACCCAGTAGTTCCCCATTTCCTATTTGTATAACTGATCATTCCTGCCTCAGCTCAGTAGCATGCACTTATCCCTGTTGAGTATTACCCTCGCTTTTTCAGATTCTATCTCTAGTTTGTGAAAATCCTTTTAAATCCTACATCTATCCTCCAGCATACTACAGCCTCCCAGTTTGGTATCATCTGCAGTTGTGCAAATATGTTCTCTGAACCATTGCTGAATATAACACCCTTCCATTTTGACAGTGAGCCACTGGTAGTAGATCCCTAAATATCTTAATCTAGATTCTGGTTCTCATGTTTGCTTAAAGAATTTCATATGATATTGTGTCAAAAAACTTACTAAAGTCAAGATACATGACATCCAATAGTTCTCATCCACTGACAACTCCTCTTACTTTGTTGCAAGAAATATTAGATTTCTTTGACATCTTTTCTTCTTCACAAAGGTATGTTGGCTGTTATTCGTTGCCTTATAGGTGCTTTCAGATAATTTGCTTATATATGCTTCAGTATTTTTTCTGGGCACTGAAATGGATTGGTATATAATTTTCAACCTCCTTCTTTCCCTCCTTTTCAAGAATACTATTTGTCCTTTTCTGTCCTCTAATATCCCTCCACTACAAATTCTCAAAGATAAACACTAGTAAACGAGATTTCATCAGCCAGCTCCTCAAGCGCAGCTGATCAGGAAGCAGCTAATTTGTCTAAATAATCTCCCACTTGGTCCTTTGGTAGTCAAGTCTGAAATTCTACTGTTCTCCCTAATATTAATAACAACCAACTTTTAAAAATCAAACTAGGTAAAAAAAATACTAAAAAGCTTGGCTTTCTCAGTGTCATCAGTCAATAACTTTCCAGTTCTGTTTGACAGTGGAGTAATCATTTGCTCGATCTTTTCTATTTCTGGTAATATACGTAGACAGAATGATTTCCTGTTATTCTCAATATCACTTGCTAGCTGCATTTCATTTTGTGCCTTCTTTTTTTCTGATTTCATCCTGCATGATCAGACTACACTTCTGTAGTTGTCCAAAGTAACCTGACCCAGCCTCTGTTTTCTGTACGCTTCATTCCTGTGTCTGAGGTTCAGGAAGAGATTGTGACAGCCAGGTTGACCTTTTACTATACTCCTTACATTTTCTGTGTGAAGGGATAGCATTCACTTACACACAATATTATTTCTTTGAGGAACTGCCAACTCTCTTAAACATCTTTTTAATTTGCATGAACCTTCCAGACATGAAAGAGTGTTATAAGTTCATTGGAGTCTACCTCCATGAAACGTCTTGTTTTTATTTTGCTGTTATTGCTCCTTTCTAAAATCAGGGACTCTCCCTACAAAGAAACTGTGAAGCCAAATATATATATATATATATATATATATATTTGTGTGCATGTACACACACACACATAACTATCTATCTTTGTAAAGAATACTCAGAGCTTAAAAATTGCCTGGAACTTTCTCAAATAATTCAATTTAATACCTTTTAAAAGCCAATGAAAGGTGATAGGTGATTCTCCAGAAAACTACCTCATCATACTGCTGGAAAATGGAAGCAAGCAGGACTCCTTATTCCTTTCCTAATGATTCTGTAAGGAAATTGTTTGCTTTGCATTAGCTATAGCTAGTAAGTGAAAGACACATGTGAAGGTACTGTGCACCCATTTGGCTCCTAGATTAGAAGAGAGCTTTAAAAGAGTTTTCTTTTGTTCTGCTCTTAATCTTTTTACTGGTGATGTGCTCTGTGATCTTGTAGATATTTATTCTTCCGTCTATTGCTTATTCTCAGCTTCACAACATCAGCGGTCTAAATAGCAGGATTAATGCTGCTCAGGCTTCCTGATTTCAATCTCTTGGGAAAATTATGAGCAGGTCAAGGACTGCAGCAGTTCACATTTGACAAGCTCTGCAACAATAGCTGCAGAAACTAACAGTATGGTCACCCATTGGCTCACAGTCAATGAATTCTTCAGATGTTATATCTAGCATTGGCCTGAGTTTAAAGTGTACCTTAAAAATATGTTTTCTTTTCTTCTACCTCTCCCATGGAGTTATTCTGTGATTCTTGACATATTTCTGTATCCACCTCTAAAAAGGACATGAGCTTTCTTTTATTTTCCTACATAAGTTTAATATGACAGAAAAGGAAAAAATATTTCCAGTTAAACAGCAATCCATCTATTATTAGCACAACACACTTGGCTATCATTATAAGGATTTTATGTATATATATTTTATATATATACACACAGAGCAATCTCAGTATTTGTCTTTCTCTTGTATACTTTTTAATCACTTGGATTTGCATATTTTGCATACTCATTTCTCTCATATTGTCTAAACATTTCTGATTTGTGGCAAGCACTCGTTTTCCTGTGTTTCTGAAGAACCATCTACTACTTAGGAGAATGTTTAAAATGAATTATTAGTAGTCACTTGCAATGTAGGCAGGATATTAATGTGGTCTGTACGAATTTGACTTTCATATAGAACAGTTTGTGGTTTTCGGGGTATATATTTGGGTTTCCTTTTATTTCTGTGTATTTTTTTCATTAAAAACATCCTGGGGCTTCACTCCCATGATCTTAGTTTAGTTTTGGATTCAAAATTTCACTTTTGAGTGATGTAGGCAGTGAAGATAACGCTTAGGCAGGGGAAGTCCAAAACTTTGGTGATATTAAAGAGATGAATTCTCACTAGTTTGATATAGTTATGGCTGCATGCCTCTGGGGGTCCGAACTAAAATACCTGTGGCTTATAAAACGGGAACTTACCCTCCTATAATACCAAGGAAATACTTTTCAACTATTATGCAATATTTATAAACGCAGATCTCTAATAACTGTAGAAAATGCCTCAAGTAGCTGGGCAGATTTTAATATGCATTATATGATTGTGATCCTATGCATGCATGTATAATGTGGAATATTATTTATGCAGCTGCATTGATCTTGTTAGTTAGACCTTTACGCCAACAGCACATTTAATACATGCGTATAGCTATCATGAATTATAGCTGTGGCTGTGATGTATTCTGACAGTTGGCTGACATTCCCTATTATAAAACCTTGCCTTTAGCTGCTCGTAAACTTGCCAGATTTTAACCATTTACAGTGAAATTTCCCATATAAATACCTGCCTAAAGATAACTTCTTTTCCTGGCCGAAACGGGTCCGGGGTGCGGCCGGGGTCCCGCACCGCGGAGCCCGCTGCCGACGCCAACGGCTGCCGGCGGCCGTTGCTCTGGCGAGCCCTGCTCCTTCCTCCCCGCGGCAAGGGGGACGGTGACACTTGGCCGGTCGGCGTTTTTTGCCGTTCCTACGAAAAGCCTCCCACGGGCGGTCGCCGTCGTCCCTCCGGCCGCCCCCGAGGAGGCGAAAGGGAGCCGGGCGGGGGCCGCCTCCTGCCCCGCCGCCACGCGCAAAATGGCTCCGCGGCGCCCGCCCCAGCCGGGGACGGGAAGGCGCCAGATTTGAACGCGGGCGGAGCGCGGGGAGGGAAGCGGGTGGCCGGGGCCGAGGAGAACTAACGGAGAAGGGAGCCCGGGGAAGGGGCTCGGCGAGCCGCCAGACGGGACGGCCGGGGCGAGGCGAGGCGGCGGGACCGGCAGCGCCTGAGCTGGGGGCGCCTGGCGGCCCCGCTCAGCGCCGGCCGGGACCCCCGCAGGTACGGGCTGGGTGCGGGGAAGCCGGCAGAGCTGCCCCCCGCGGCGCCTGCTGCCCCCC